>NW_020955438.1:59965-115069 GCF_003031625.1 Empidonax traillii | reverse complement strand
TCTTTGTAGTATTGTGACCAAAACCAGGCAGAATGCAATCTCAGCTAACCCACTCCTCCAGGCAGTAGGCTACATCTATAAATCAGATTTCTGCCTCCACCCCCCGCAGATCAGTGTCACAAGCAACTATCTAGGGAGCAGCAGGGAAGCCAAGCTGGTGACCGTGTTCAAACACTCCAATAGGTTATTGAGCGGTGGTGTTAGGTGCCACAGTCCAACAAATCTGTTATGTTCCCCCCACCCCCAGGTACATCAGACTGCTTCAGAGTGGTTCATCAAGAAAACAACAGTATGAGGCTGCTTTCGTATCACCTTCAGAAAGACCTACTCAAGAAAGGTCAGCAGGTCACATAGGCAAAAAAAAAAAAAAACCCAACAAAAAAAACCAAACAAACAAACAAAAAAAAACCCACCAAAATAGAGAGGAGAACAAAAAAAAGTAAAGTTACTGGCATGTGGGAAAGAATACCAAACCCTTCTCAAATAAATGCACTCTAAGTCTCTCATCAGTTTTTTAGACAGACACTGTCTAAAAAACTCATGTGTGCAAAATAATGATTTCCCCTTCCTTTGTGTGTAATGTAAATATCAATTGCTCTAGCTACTCATTTGCTTAGGCGTCACAAGAACAAGACAAGAAAAATGTAAGAAGAAAATGGGACAAACATTACAACTCATGCTGCTGAGACAGAGAGGGCAGTAAGAAAAGATTTAGTAGCTCTATTATCAATTACTGATAAAAGTATACTTCAGTTTCATTGATAAGACATAATCCACACTCTAATATAGTTAAGTGGGAAAATTTTTACAGAATTCAGCAGGCTCCAGATAAGGCTCAGGGTGATGTAGATCAAGGATACATCCCCTATCTACAGAGCATGCTGAGCATCACCTGCAAATCACTGGCTAGACTGAACTTTCTGTGACTTTAGTGCAAACAGCAGATAACCAGAATTCCACAAAGCCATCTCTTAAACATGAAGTTGGTGAAAAAGTCTAGCAGAACAAAGTTATGAATCAACTTTAACTCATTAAACATTGCTTAGACACGATAAAGATAAGGAAAACACACCTTTGGCACGCCTGCTGCTAAATGACCCTTCCTTCCTACTAACAGAAAGTAAGCTGAACTAAGGAAACAGCTAAACCTTTCAGTACCTCACTGTTTCAAGCACCTTTGCAGGAGCCTGGTGAACCTTGCTGACCTTACAGCAGTGTTACAGGTTTTCACTCGTGTTTCCTCTGGTTTGGCTCAGTCCAATGCACAGGCGGTGCTGCTTAATGCTCTGCGAGAGGCTTTCAGTTCTTGCTTAACAAAGCTTTCCTCCCACATGTCATATGTATTCAGGCTACAGTCTGTTTATCTAATATCTCCCTCTTTCTCTCTCCCCTTCCCCCTCCTTTCCACCCCCTTGTCCCCAGAAGAGAATAACCATAATGTGCCTATCGCTTGCAGAAACAGACAGCTCAGCTCCCCCTTGCCATCTGGTCATACTCTGGTCTCTCAGCTGTCGTCAACATATGAATCCCGTTGTTTTGACTAGTGGGGTCCCAAGGAACAAGCAACAGTGCAGATTGCAGGGAAATCAGGATGCCCTTTTCTCTCTTCTTAAAACCAAAGAGCAACCCACATAATTACGAAGTGAAAGAGGGTTTGCAAAATTCAATAGTAGGCACAGTCCCCCCACCTCATGGGGATCCTGCCACACCAGGCTACTCTTCAACTCAGCAAATTAATACATTTAATAACTGAACTTCCAAGATACATTTTCTGCCTTCATCACCAGCATATGAACCTCCTGTCCTGCTTTCTCCTCAACCTTTTAAAACCAAAAGATAAAAATCAAGCTCCCACTAAAGCCAAAGGTAAATATCTAAACCCTTAATCCAGCAGAATTTATCGTACAAAGACAGAATATTTTAAGAGGTAACTTAAAATTTGTACTAATTGGTAGAACAGGTGAGAAGGAGATAAAAAAAGAAAATGATAAAAAAGAAGAAATGTCGTGACAGCTTGTAGAGTACAGAAATTTCTACAAAAGGAAAGTGGCTAATATTATTTCTTGGCTAGAACCGCATTAGAAGTCTACGAAGAATGATGATGATAAAATTAAAATGTTGCCTTTTTTTTTTTTTTTTTTAGAACCAAAGTTGGTTCATCACACTGGGTGCTTGAAATGTAGTGGAAGCAGCTGACTCTGAACCATTCAGCAGCATTATGGAATATGACTGCACCAAGGTCCCAGCAAAACACCCAGCTTGTACACCCTGCCTTGCCAAAATGGAGTCAGTGAAACTTTCAACAGGCATCCAAATCTTTCCATGATAGTTCTTCAGCGGGTTCAGAACCCAGCAACAAGGAAGCATGAAAAGTATCTTTATGCTTGGACTGGGAAGAAGGTGTAACTCAGAAATGCACTTCTAATAACTAGGACACACAGGTGTCCTAGTAGTAAGTTTGAAAGACTGCTTTGTTTTGCTATAATTCATTCAGGAGAGCTCTATGAAAGCTTTCTAAAGTCTGTTTCTGAATCACATACTTTTAAAAATTCAGGTTTTATGTAAATAAAGTTGGTGTTCTCTCACGATACCACTAAAATTATTCACCTTGTGATGTTTTATTCAACTAGGAGTGTGTCTTGTGCTCCAACAGTTCAACACATGCAGGTTCATTAGTCTATTAACAGCTACACAATTAAATGTGTACGTTAAAAAGCATAATATCAAGAAACACATGGATATAGAGAAATAAATCAAAAAGATAATTTGCAATTATATTCACATAAACCACTCAATTTTCCCTCATGTAGCAGGCAAGACAGAAAAAGAGCAGGAAGCTTTGCCAGAACAGCAGCTGGATGGCACAATAGGCCTCCCTCCAAAGAAGCAGCACCATTTGGGCCCTTTGTCTCACACATCTTCCACTACACAACCAAAGGTATTATCACAAGCAGTTCTTTGTAAGCTTTCAGGATTCAAAATGTGATCGAAGTTCAACTTTTAACAAGTGACATCATAAGACCTGCACCTTGCATCAATAGTGTGGCAGGTATCTGTCTATCTGAGCACAATTACCAGAGCAGCAGAGGCCTCAGCCCTGGCTGAGTACTTACAAGTACTTACAATTCTGGGCAAGTTTTATTCAGCCCGGGCCTGTCATGATATTGCTCCAATCCATAGGCTGTTGACCCAGATGAAAAACAGTTTAAGGATGCCTACAGATTGCAGTCCCAGCTCCTACGGCATGACAGATGTACTGTACATTGCAGAAAAAGCACTAAAATTTGCAGGAATGAAAAGGTCATGGAGCCAACAGGTAGGGAAACAAGTGTAAAAATTGTTTGGGGTTTTTTTGGGGGCGGTTGGTTTTGGTTTTTTTTCAGATTGCTCCAATATATTAGAAGGGTAGCAGACAAAGCAATTATACTGCAACTGCCCATATGGTACCTGTTTTAAAATGTGGGTGAATTCACTGAACAACTGTCACAACCACTACGAGTTAAAACATGAAAAGTTAAAAACTGCATCAACTATTATAATTTCCTTCACTAAGTGCAACAAACAACATGCAGAGCAAAAACATTTATCTTCTGAATTTCAATACTGCCCAGGGCTGACTGAGGTCTGGTGTAATCTGCAGCAGCCCAGACTTCTGGCAAGTTCCTACCGCAGACCAGCCTGACACTGAAAGAAGTCATGCCATCAAGCATGTTGCCCATGCAGGGGCCAGCTCTACAGCCGTAGGGCATGCCCTGCTCTATATTCATCAAAATTCCCTAACACACCTACATTTAATTTCCTACAACAAACAATGCCCTTCACTGTACAGCAGAGTGACCTTTAATTCACATAAAATAGATATTTATGTTTATTTGCTTACATCCATTTAAATACAACATATTATATCTCTCTAATATTTTTCCGAGGGTTTTTCTTAATCTATGCTGGTTTATGATTAGCTGTAAATCCCCTAGGATTTTTGATATAAATTAAATACACCACAAGTCTGAGAGGAACACTCCGTGTCCTTACAGATAACCAGCATGTAACCCCACTTCTTATCTGCCCAGTGCAGCAGTTTCTCCCAACCTTCCATACAATCAGAAAATATATTTCTTATCTGTACAAAAAGTCAAGCCTCTGACAAGTCTCTTCCCCTTTCAAATGTCACCATCATTCCAGTCATCTTCTTCTCTCTCCCTCCCCCCTGCCCCTTGTTATTTACTAGGGAAACATTCCCCGAGAACTACCAAAAACTGTTGTGACCCAAAATTATTTATGTGGTTAGCACTGTCCTCTGCTTCTAGTGATTTCCCACTTTTCTCACCCGTACCAAACAGCAACACATAGTAAAGAACCCTCAATCATTCTGGCTACTGGACTAATTTGTGGGTGGCAACACTAACGCAGTGTAGCTGGCTATCTTCACAGAACTTATCATACTAATCATGATATTTATGTTTGCAACTGTTCATTCAGACATCCTTAAATAAGCACTGTGCCTCTCAGACTTCTTTGTATAAATAACCATTTTTTTGCATAAAATCCTATTTTTGAAAAGAAAAAAAAGGGAACACTTGGGGAACCACAGGCTAGTCAGTCTCACCTCTCACCCAAAAAAATCATGGAGGAGGTCTTCCTGGAAAATATGCTAAGGCACATGGAAAAAAAGTAGGTGACTGGAGACAGCCAATGAGGTTCAGCTGAGGGCAAATCATGCCTGACAAGTCTGGTGGCCTTCAATGTCAGGGTTACAGAGCTGGTGGATACCAGAAGAGTGACTGACATCATCTGTCTGGACTTGTGCAAAGTATCTGACACTGTCCTGCATAACATCCTTGTCCTTAAATTGGAAAGACAGAGTCCACTTGGTGGATAAAGAACTGGCTGGATGGTCGCACTCAAAAAGTAGCAGTCAGCAGGCTGATGCCTAAGTGGGGAACAGTGATGTGTGGCGTTCATTGGGGGTCAGTTTTGGGCCTGGTGCTGTTTAACAACATTGCTGGTGACATGGAGAGTGGGATTGTGTGCACCTTCAGGCAAGTTTGGTTTTGACACCAAGCTGTGTGGTGCAGTCAACATGCTGGAGGCAGGGGATGCAATCTGTAAGGACTTTGAAAGGCTGGAAAGATGGGCCCATAAGAGCCTCATGAAGTTCAACAAGGCCAAGTGCAAGTCCTGCATGAGGGCCAGGGCAATCCCAAGAACAAATAAAGGACGGGCAGAGAATGGATTGAGAGCAACCATCATCATGCCCTTGCAGCCCAGAAAGCCAACCATATCCTGGACCTCACTGAGAAAAGTGTGGTCAGCAGGTCAAGGGAGGTGATTCCACCCCTCTACTCCACTCTCATGAGACCCCACCTGCTATACTGCATCCAGCTCTACGGTCCCCAACATAAGGAGGACACAGGTAGACCTGTCGAAGCCTTCCTATACCTAAACGTGCCATACAAGAAAGCTGTGGAGGGACTTTTGACAAGGGCACATCATGTGATAGGCTTTAAACTGAAAGAGGGTGGGTTTAGATTAGGTATCAGGAAGGAATTCTGTACTGTGAGGTTGTAAAGGCACTGGACAGGTTGCCCAGAGAAGTTGTGGATGCCTCGTCCTTGTAAGTGTTTAAGGCCAGGGTGAATGGGGCTTTGAACAATCTGCTCTAGTGGAAAGTGTCCCTGCCCACAGCAGAGGGTTAGAACAAGATGACCTTTAAAATCCCTTCCAGCCAAACCATTCTATGGCTTCATGATCTTACTGCAGAGGGCAGAAAACACATTTATTTCCAGTGGAACTAGTATAATGAATATTTATTATCTAAGCAACAAATGCAATTTAGAATGACTGGAAAGCTATTCTCAAAATACACTAAGAATCCAAATGTGTAAACCAAGTTACCTGTCAGTCCCAAAAATATGAGAAGCAAAAAAAGGACTCATCTTGCTTCAGAGAATGTGGTGCATTTGGCAAAGCACTAATGGAAACAGCTTTTCCAGCTGGCTGCATGACACCTGGCTCAGATAAGGTAAGTAGGAAGGGAGAGAGGATTCCAGTTTCCAAAACTGCTTTAAACCATTCAAGATGGCAACTCATCACATACTTTTGAGCACTCAAAAGACGTTTTTCTCACTGTAACTTATCGCAAGTGAACGTTTGCCTGTAACACATAACAGTTCCATAACTAACTTCACTGCAACACAGCTCCCACTTTTTTTAATCCCTTTTCTTTCACCTCTTAGTTTCTACATCACCTATTAAAAAAAATTACAATGATAAAAATTTAGATATCACAAGCATTAATGTGTGCACAATGGAAGACAGTTGGGCAGTTTGGGACACTAAAAGTTAGATAATGTTGAAAGATATTTTCAAGTAAGAACAAATTTTCCAGAAGCAATATAGTACATTACAATCTGAATAACAAAAGTCACAAAGTAGACTTGCTATAAAGCACTATTCTACAGCAGGGACATCTGTACCCATTTTTAACAAACAAAATGGCATTAAATGTAGAGATCAAATTGTAAAGCCTGTTGGCAGAAAACATGACTGTGTTAGAGATAAACTTATCCCCGTCACTGCTACACAGGTCAACACAGAGCTCAGATGACCCCTGTGGAAGCATATCTTCCTGAGTTACATTATTCAGAGAGTGTTGCTTTAAAGCAAATTGCAGAGTGAGGACTTTTCTGTTATACAACTCAGATCCAAACTGGATGACAGCCTGATATACTGCAGCAACTATCAGCCTTGAGACCTTTAGGAGATTGTCAGAAAGAAGCCATTAGACCTTTAAGGACTGTTTTGCAGAGTCATTCCAAGCTAACAGCTAATGGTATGCTCTCTTCTCCTATAATAGCTCTTTTATAACTGGCTGACGAGAATCAGCTGCAAAGGAGAAAGATGATTTTATGTCTCATTAATTTTGAAATTTTTAAGATGTTTTTAATGCCAAGCAAATCAATAATCTGAGTATTATGCCCTGTTTCTCCTTTCCTTTCATCCTTACTGATACTCTCAGCTGTGCCATAATTTAGACACAGTTCTTTATCATTTAATCTGAATACCTAAATACATCATAGTTTACCACTGCTGTTAAAACCAATTTTCTTCAATTTGTATCCTTTCACAATTTAGAAGTTTGTAGAGGTTTCATAAAGAAATTTAAAATTTAAAGCTTGCATCACTTTTGAATGTCAAGTGCTAGAATCAGGCTACAAACAGTATTTGTGATTTTATCCACAGTTTCTCTCAAGAGAGACAGATATACACATGTATGAATACACATATCTCGTGTACATAAAAAAATATTTCATAGATGAAAGGCTTTTAAAGCATGGAAAGACAATGCTAAAAGTCACTTCAAGTTTATGAACGTTTTCATACATTCAGCTTGGAAAATGCTGGACAGTTCCTTCTGTTTGCCAGAAACGATTTACCAGTGTCAAACAGGTTCCTTGCAGCAAAAAACTGTACAGATGGGTAAATTCCTCAGGATCAAGAACATCAGGAGAGAACTGGGAGTGGAAACAGATGCAGTGCCACCTATCACTATGTTAAGAATCCATAAATTGTATGTATGTTGTCATCCATACATACAATTGTATGGTGTACATTTAGATCAACATTTGAACAAACATAAATATACAACTGGTATTCATGAGCTCTATGTATTCAACATGGACAAACAAACAGAAGGATACATCACCTGTAACAAATGGTGAACAACTTCTGTATTCTGCTGGGCACAGAGAATATCTGTTGCCATTGAGAAACAATTACTACTGAATAGCGTTTTACAAATGAAAGTCTTATGATGATATCTGTAGACTGACAAAGGCACAAAAAAGGATTTAGCATACACATGCAACTTCAATGCATTTTTCAGAGTACTAATACTCCTGTTTCAAATTATGTGAGGGGAGACAGCGAAGAAAGTTAGTTTAAACTTGTCAGTTATTTGTATTATGGAAATATTTAGCAGAGGAGGGCATCAATATGCAAGGGTGTTAGTTTTTTAATACATATACATTTTTCAAGACTAAAAGATACATTTCTTGCTAAATTACCTTTTTTTTTTTTTTTTTGCTTCTGGCAGTATTTAATATCCATGAAGTTTAATATTCAGAATGCACGTTTCTCTGAGTAGCAACTGCTCAGCCAGCATGAAGCTCCCTAAGAGGATGGCTCCCAAGGTATTTATGTAATATGAAAACAGTAGCAATAATCATCAGATGTTTATCTCAGCTTAATGAATTTATTCTAGATCTCTGCTGCTTGAATAGTTGAGAAAACAGGAAGTGTTCAAGAATGATGTGACAAATGAAGAAATAGTGAGTTAAACTATCAGCCTGTGCCAGAGACCATCTTTCACAATGATAACCAGGTATCTGTTACAATATGATTTGCTAAGACCTTCCTATAGTTTGTAGAAAGTTGATAAGAGTTTTATTATAATCACCTTACAGAGCTGTACTCTAGTCATGCCAAAAGCAGGTGTCCAATTGTTCTGTTTTCGATATTCCCAGAACACCAAATAACTCCTACTTCAGAGAGGCTTATATGCATTCAGCAAACAGAACTGGCCTCAGGGCTGTAATACACTTCAGTGTTATCATTTCAACATGACTTGCTCCTGTCTACAGAGGCGCAAAATTAAAGTCACCCAGAATGGCAAAAATATTAGCAAGCCCACACCTACCATGAGAAGCAGGACTTCTCAGCCTCACATCATTTTTCTTCACCTATTTGCTTTGTTTTCAAGGCAGCTACTACTCCTGATCCATGACATACAAAGAAAAGCAGCAGCTCTCCCCTGACTATCCAAAACCGGATGGGAGTATGACTTGATTTTTAGAAATCTTCACAGACTTCCTCATCACTTAAACTGAAGCAGAAGTCAACCACAATAGTCAAACCATGATAACCAATAAATGCTGCTACTCTGGGAAGTGATAAGGGTCTCTATTCAAGCAGCAGATCTAAGTATAAGTTTTCCAGTTGCTCCCGTGGACTTCAGACAATGCAGCCAACACATTTTGTCCTACAGTATTTCTAAGGAAAGAAGGCATATCAACAACCTCATTGAGATTTAAGTGTCAGATTGGAAAGGGCATTCTGCTGGCTCCATAAGACTCACAATGCCATAATGTAAGAAGGAAACTACAGGAATCTGAGTACTACTTATGCGATAAAAAGAGAATTAACTAGAAAGAGTAAATAAAGTTCCATTGTGTTACAAAACATCAACAAAAAATATTTAGATTTAACCAAAGACTCTGAAGTTAGTTAGCAGCTACAAGACTTTAAAGACTGGGGTAAGGAAATTGAAGAGCAGAACTATCCTTCCCAGAAAGTTCTTTCTGTGTTAACTGTTGTCTGTGAAAGAAGCATCCACTTCAGCATTGTTAGGGAATAGTTTACTGACAGAAGTGAAATCAGGTTAGTTTAAAACAGCCAAGAAGATTCTCATGTGTCAGCATTCATGAACAATGATTTTTGAGTCACTTTAAAACTTAACCTCTCTCTTATGTTGTTGTCTAATCCAAACCCAAAGAACTCAAGTAACAGGAGTTCTATTCTGTGTGGGCACTGGTCTTGTTCTAAGATATGATCTACAGAGAGGCTAAAACCGTAATTTCCTCAATCTGACAGCATTTCTCACATCAAAAGTTAGAGATTTAAATGGCAATACCTAGCATTTTTTAACTAGACTCTATGTATTTTTCATCACTGTAAAATATTAGTCACATTCTTCTTCAGATTGCAACACTAAACACAATAGTGATGCACATTGTAGAATGTAGCTGTGCTACAGCTGATCCGAGCACCAGTCAGTTTAAATCAATCCTGACTTCAATAGAGCTACACTAAATTTTCATCAGATAAATATATGGTTTATGGTTTCCCTAGTAGTTAGACCTTTCTGTGCAACTAAATCCTCACTCACTTTCCGACTTCACTGAGAAGCGGGGGGGGGGGGGGGGGGAATGATTTCCTAACACCTGAGTACAGAAGAGAAGGGAAAGTTCTAGGAAAAAAAAGAATTTCCCATTTTGTATCATTATAAACAAATGGGTTTCAAGAGAAAACAGTCCTTGAATTAAATGAACGATTCAGCCAACTTTCTATACTAGACAAGAAGACAGCACAGCTATGCTTGGAAAAACAGATCATCATCATCGTTCAAACTACAGAAGCGTCTGCCTTGAAGGTCAACTTCTCTGTTGTGGATTACCTCCACTTAGAGAGGAAAATAAACCACACACAGAAGTCAACTCTAGCGCCCTTCCTATGATAATGTAGTCAAGAGAAGAAATTGTTCTCACATATGTCACTGAATGTGTGAGAGACCTTGTATTAGTGAATGACTGGCACAATAGAGCTCTGCTTCAGCATATTTTTTGATTCTACACCATGTAATACTGGGTCAATGCAAATAGCAAGGCCTGCTCAAGAAGCCACTTCCAGGAAAGTGGACAATACCACTGGAAGAAGAGGCTTCTCACTACCACAGGGAATTTTCCTGTTGATCAAAAAGAACTGAAATTGGACTACTTCATACCAAACCCAGCAAAGAATGATGCTTTATACCCCTCACTTATCCTCACAAAGGAAAAAAAGGAGGTGGCAAAACCCTGTTTGTCTTCCTGATTCATGGCTTCAGCAAGCCCTAGGGGCAGAACCTGTGGGTTCAACGTGACATGCAGGAAAGGTTTCATTAATAATGGCTATGCTTCAGGTAAGATGCAACACTGCAGAAAAATAAATAAATAAATCACTACGTGTTTTCCTGAACTCATTTGCTACATGAAGCCCTTACACTGGCCTTGGGTTTCCACGGATCTGTATTTCAGTCAACGTGGAGACTGCAAGAGATTGGCTTCAAGCCCCTGATAAGGAGTTTGCATTGCTGAGAACTCCCTTCAAAGCCAAAGCGTGATCAGGACAAACCTTCACAACGCAGCACTTGAAAATAACTAGAATAAGTTGTATCAGAATCTCATGACAAGCAAATGCTTCATTTCAAATAGCAGGCCCTTTAGATCTCGTTTTTCCAACCTTAAATCTCTAGATACAAAGTAGTATTTCTGAGTATTTGCACTTAAACCAGATGTTGCTTTTTACCCCTGCTGAACCGAAATCATAGTTCTCAATTCTGATGACACAACCCATTCCCTCTCAGCAACTGATTGCAATGTTGCACAAATGAGCATGACTTATTTTAAGTAAGCTGGAGAAGATGATTTTGGAAACTGAAATGCAACTTTAACTTGGCTTCCCACCATAAATAGAAGTTAATATAAAAAGGTACCTATAAATAAGACAAATTTAGTTTAATTAGAATAGCTTAAGATATAAGTGATTTACTGTATCCAGAAGTTTGTTTGCAAGATTCTGAGCTGGATTACTATCGAACTTCTTGCAGTTCTGTTTCAATATACTGCCCATGACTGAGTTAAATTCCAGCATAGCCAACAGACTGTTCTAAGCAGCATATACAAACAGCTATTTCCTTTCAGCAACATTTTTTTCCTTTTTTTTTTTTTTCTCTAGAAAGATGCATCAATTTTTATATTTTTCCTAAAGATAACAAGATAGAGAGGTTGCAGGAACCTCAGACACAGCACTCACTGGTTTTGTGCTGTTTCACCACAATGTTTAACTCATTATGACAAGCAGGATAGGCAAAGAACTTCTGATATCCAAGGTCATTTCTGAACCACAAATCTTTTTATCAAGAGTTTCAAAGTCCCTAAAATGTCCCATCAGAAGGCATCTGTCACTAGTAATAGGAGCTGTGGGTTGTCATTTAAAGGTCCTGCTTTTTTCTTCCCTCCCTACAAAAATTTCAGATTAAAAAATAAAGGCTAATAAATAAATCAAAACAACATACACAATACCCAGAGTGGTCAGCAGGTAAACAGACTAATCCATGCCTTACACAGACCCTGAAGCCAGCTCTTTTGGGGGTTAGGGATCAAAACAAATGGGAGACAAAGAGGGAAAATGCTCATTAAATAATTATGGGGTTTAGTCTAAATGCTAAGTAAAAGAGTCACTGCGTGTTTAGCAGATGCTACTGCGTAAAACTAAATCCACTAAGATTCTAGTGGGTTCCTCTCTTTTTCTCTCCACTTCTACTTCATAAGCAGGATTTCCATGATCAGACAAGCATCCACTCAACAGCTGGACACACTTTGACAATTTTACAGCAATCAGTGATCACTGAACACAAGTTCTCTTCCCAAACCAGAAGCACCAAAATAATAAGCTTGAAAGGATGAAAAAAATTCTTCCATCTATTCACATTTCTGCACCCTTTATACTGCAGCTTTATTTTGTTTGGCTATTTTGGGGAAGTAGGAAAAAGAATCATCTTCATAGCTTTTCCTCGCTCATTTGGGGGATATGGAAGGGAATCGTTTTATTCGGTCTGTCGGTTTGTTGATATTTTTGGTGACCAACAGAAAAAAAAAATCAGACATCAGCAGATCCTGTTATATATTATGAAACATTACACTTCAAAAAAAAACACCCTAGCTCCTGTACAATACCAAGTCTTCAACTTTCAAAGTAGTTTGTGTAAGGCACAGTATCAACATTAAAGGTGACAAATCAGAAGTGTCAATAAACAAGTCTCAAAATAAAGAGATAACTAAAGAAATCAAACCTGCTAGGCTCAAGTCCATCCATTTTCTCACCTACTTGGAAAGTCTTCCATGAAAAAGCAAAGAAGAAATGGATTTTCCTTTTATTAAAAGCAAAAGGATAGATGGGCACAAATGAGTCACTTCTTCAAAATTCCACTTTATGCTATAGGCATCGGGGGACCATTTATGGACTTGCTTTGAAAAAAAGCTATTTTACAAATAGAAAAAGAATGCCACAAATCCCTCCACACCTGGATACACTAGTTGCAGCCTTTTCAATCTCAGGATATCTCAAGTATCCAGCAGATTGCTACTTAAGAATTTTTCCCTACGGTCACACTAAGAGACAGACCACCAGAACTACAGATCATGATACCTCAGGTTTGTGGTACACATTCTACACATGGCAGCAACACTTAATTCAGTTCTGAAGTGGTTAATTGGGAAATTTGATCCTTTATATTGCCCTAGGAAATACACAGTACATCCCTGATTAATGTGACAAGATGCATCAGTTCATAAAGGGTGAAATTTACCCTTGCATAGTAGGCTAGCACAAGACCAATACTTAAGTCCTACTTAAGCACTTAAAATACGAAATATCAAAGCTTGGTGGAAAGTCAGCATGTCAGCATGACTGTAGATGAAATTCAGTGTCAATAAATGTATAACAGAAAGACTAATGTGAATTATTAATATACATTTCTGACTCCCAGGTTAACTGGAGTCATTCAAGAAAGAACTTACCATTACTTTGGACAGCATAATAAAAAAATCACCTCAATGTGCAGAGGTAATCAAAACTGACAACAAAATGTTGAACAATCAAAAAGGAAATTATACTTGAGAACGAAATAATGCCAGTGTTTAAATCACTGACTTCAAAAATATATAGTAAAAGTAGGTAACATTATGAGACCAGCAGCAAAAACAGTGAGTGCATGAGGATAGTAGGAAGGATTAAAAGATACAGACTGCCAGTTTTGAAGACCAGAGTAAAAAGAGACATACTAGATAACATTAGACAAACATAGGATGATAACAGATATAGAGAGGGTACAGTAAGAATTCTCCGTTTTTTTAATACCAGGATGCATGTTATCTTGACAAAGTAAAATGGAATAAAGTTTTAAGTGGAGAAGGAAGTAAAAGGAGACAAGGACTTTGAGGCTTCTTTTCATTCATTTGGGGCAATAGACAATCATATATCTGAAATACAGATGGATATTGGGAATAGATTCATATCCCTATATTAGAATAAAAATCAACTGTCAAGCTTTGACATGTTCAGACAGAAGGCAACTACTAACCAAGATACTGGAGGCAAAAAAAAAAGTAATCCTACTGGTGATTGCGAAGTCAGCTGCTGCAATATTCCTAAACCCTTCTACTGAACATCTACTGTAACAAGAGAGAACACCAGTCTGATACAAAAACCCTTGTTTTATCATAGCATTGCTGCTGTGCTCATCAAGAACTAGGCTGTCTATAAAACTGATAGCAGTGCAGAGTAGAGATAACCAAGACAACCTTCCAATTAGTAAATTGAGGTATCAGCCTGACTTGTCACAGCAGTCTGAAGACTCCTTTTTGCCTGGTTAGTAACTGCAGCGTAGACATACATGAAGTTAACTAGGCTGATGTTGGGGCTCGACAGTGTGAAATGGCATGAGAGTTTGGACGATGTCCAAGACTGAAGGACAGGCTCTTTTACAGTTTTGCATTTCACTCAGAGGAAAAGTATATATGTGTTTATGCTTATGTACTGATCTGGAACAAAAAACACTTTTCCTATATGCATTCTCCTGAAATTCAAAGATGTTTAGGTCTCAGATTTAAAATCTTACCTGTAACCAAAAGTACCAGTGTTTAACCATGTATATTTCACCACGTGACTCTTTATCCATGGGTATTAATGCAAAATTAGTAACTTCTAGGCCTTCTAATGAAAAGGAAAAGAACTACAAAAATTATGAAGTCTGATGTGGAGCAAGCGAAGTACTGGGAAGGTACCAAGAGAGTAAACCTCAAATGAAGGACTTTCCTTACTCTCTCAAGGACTTAATTCCAGCAAGGAATTAAACTACTGACTTCCCCTTCCTTACCACCTCCTGCTGCCAACAGTCAGATAAAATAAACCTAGTCATACAAATTTTTATCAAGATCTCTTGAGACAAAAAGAAGGAATTTCTGGACCAGAGGTCAAGCATAAGAATTGTAGGCCCAAAGGTCAACTGTCTAAGAGAAGTGTAGGCATTTGGAGATAGAACAGAGGCAATGTCTAAGCTGTGGCTATTATATCAACACAGAAATACAGCTGCTATAAATTCAGAGACCACTTACATAAAGAAATTAAAAAAAAAAAGAAAAGTAAAGATTACAGAAAGGCCTTTTCAAAGACAGAAACAAATATGTATCTTTGCAGAAACAGTGTCATATCTAAAACTTCAGACATAAAAACCTTTCATAAAGCATGTGGGTTTTTATTTTTCTCAAGTAGCAATGTCTGAAACAAGAAAATTCAACACCTAGACCCTTTGCCAAATTTAAAAATTTATTCTCTGCCCTTGTATAGAAAGTCAAATCCATAACTAGTTATGCTGCATGAAGTCCAAGACTCTTAACCAGATAGCACCAGTTGAGGATCTAGCCCATAATCACAGAACCTGACCTTCCAGTTACACTGTAGAAAATAAATCAACTCCAACTAAAGTTATAGCATAGAAATTCAGGCTGTTTCTGGTGTTTAACCATGTTTCCATGGTTAAATTGTGTTTTCTGTTAAGCACTGTAATTCTAAAGACTCAATAGCCTCAGAGCCATCATGCCACTTTTACAACAGCATAAGCAAAACACCTATTTACCTGTGGAGAGAGGCAGGCTCTGGGCTTCTTCATAATCTCACATATCCCACTTTTCCAGCCTCTCAT
Source organism: Empidonax traillii (assembly GCF_003031625.1). Lineage (NCBI taxonomy): Eukaryota > Metazoa > Chordata > Aves > Passeriformes > Tyrannidae > Empidonax > Empidonax traillii. Next base: position 99,489 of record NW_020955438.1, on the reverse strand, counting down.
TACACTAAACACCCTTCAGTGTTTCATAATATGAGTGAGCTTACAGTCAATCACACTCCACGGTGCTGAGCTTGCAAAGCAGCATGGATCAAGATCTTTCCTTTCCCTTTGAAATCCAAGTCTGGATTGCTCCAGCTTGTTTTTCAATAGAGCAGTATTTTCAAATGCTACTGTTCGATTTTACAATGCTGCTGGCAAGGCTGGGAATCAAGCTAAATCCACATGCATCCAGCAGGGAAAGTTGCCACAGGGAAAGAGTGAAAAATCAAAGGGTGAACAGTAAGATGATCCTATACCACTGACTTGCTGAATGCCAAAGAATAAAGGTTTAATATAGCACCAGAGAAATAAGAAAAACAAAAAAGTTACTTCCAACACTGTTCCTACTATGACAGTCAGAGATGGGTTTTTTGGAAACACAAAACTGGAGGAAAAAAAACCTGCTGCATATGTATTGTTTCTTTGTCACCCACTTACATTTCAATTACTAAATGCTTCTCTTCAGCAGTATATGTCATTTTAAATAAGCATCACAGTTGACAAGAGAATGCATCATGGGATTTTGGGGTTTCTTTTTGGTATAGCTTATAATCAAATAGTATTTGACTAACCTTTCTATCTATACCCTTTAATGCTTATGGTCTAGTCTTTGCTGAAGTTGTTTACGTGTAATTGAGTAGCAGCAACAACAAAATATTCTCACTTGAAACAGTTTTCTGGTAGTACACATTTGCTGGTTTCAGTACAGTGACTCTTATAAGGACATATGCTAGACAGTAATGTCCATAGTAGGATATTATGCTGCTCTGCTGTGTCAAATGGCTGTAAATCCAAAGAAATGTCAATGAAAAACCAGAGTTGCAATAAGAAGGAAAAAAAAAAAAGGTGTAGCAGGAACAAAAATCTGACCCATCATCACTATGTGAGAATTTTCTTTTAAAACACAATCTCCAAACAAAATACAAATGGTACAAATGTAATGACCAGGGAGAAGTTTAGACTTTCATGTAAAGAGAGTCTGTAACAGCCTATTTTAACCAGAGGAAACCAAAAACTACAGGACAATGTTGGTTTAAAACTGACATTTAGATACTGTTTTGCATATGAACATGCTCACCTTATACAACTTCCAATATGTGGAGAAATAGCACATCTATCCAACTTCACAACAGGACAAATACGAGGATGGCAAAAACTGCATTGCAAAGGTCACATTACCAAGTGCATCCAGTAGCAAAACCAGAACCAATAAGAAGGTAAATGAGTTTTTAACACTTTCAAATTTCAGCACTTTTCAGGTTAAGAGACAACAGCAAATCAAAGAAATTGTGCATTTTACCCAAGCTACTGACACTATAATCACAGCTGCTTTTCTGTTAAGGTTAGGGAATAAAGTCTTGGTGATTTCATTTCTCCTAGGATACATGTACAGCTACACAAGAATCAACACAAAAGCCTTACCAAGTTCAATACCCTACCCCCACCAGTGGTCATAAACCACTCAAATTCATTTTTATGCTGGAAACAGACATAATTTCAGATTTTCATTAGAAAAAAGTATCATTAACAAAATTGCATGTCTTCCTACAAAGTATCTATGCAGTAGCACAGTTACAGATACAGCATGATTTTGACATTTACTGTAGTCCTGGAAAGGAAACAAGCCAAATGCAACCTTGGCACAGCTTTAACGATTCAAAAAAATAATTTGCACAAAACTCTGGTTTACCATCTCAAAAATAGGAAGGAGAAATATTTTAATTTTATCTATTTTCTGAACTCCCATTTTTACCTCCCAGAACATAACTTAATACTTCAAAATAGGTCTTAAGTTGGATTCAAGCTATAGCTAAATCTCATATTGGCAAAAGGGTAAAATTTCACTGCTAGGGTACTGACGAAAAAAGTCTCCTTCCCTATTGGCCAAAATACTTTTTCCAGACAGCAGCTTACAACATGACTATCTTTAACGCCCATGTAACAGACTTGTAAGGTCATCCCTTAAAAAAATCCTTTGATATTTCAGTTTTCAAGTTCATTAGCAACCTCCTCAGAAATGCCTGCATGCCTAACAGTCTAGCCTCGCCACCCGTTAGCCTTGCCACCCACTTCACACCGACCTATATCCTTTCCAGGCAATAGTTCTGGAAACTGAGACTGACTGAAATAAAAATTTGGTAAATATAATTTTGCCAAATAAGACTGTTGGTATTATCAACTGGGTGCATCTATTAACCTTGCTTTGCCTTTTACTTCAAAGTTAGATAGGGGTGGCGAAAGGAAAAGAGATGATATGGGACTATACAGCTTAATTTGAGACACTCTTAAAGGCTTCTCTATCAGTCTGTCAGAAGCTCCAAAATGACTTTAAAGAGGGGAAAAAAAAAAAAAAAGAAGAAAAAAACCCACACCACCAGAGGGCTGCTGCCTGCAGGAAAATGAAACTGCTGCATTTTAACACTGCAGTAGAATTCTACCAGCTCCACAGAGGCATAAATAAAACTGACCAAGTTATAAATCTTTTGTAAGTAGAACACACAGCATCATACATAGTTTTACTCAGTGACATTTTGTTTGAGAGATCAGGGACGAATGCCCCTAAGGAAAGAAGCAACAAAAGTCAGCATAGCCAATACTGTCAAAATAGGAACATCAAAGCAATTTTTCTATTGTATGAGATACTTAGAACAACTTTAGTTTTTAAATGCAACCACAGAGATTTCAGCACTTATGTATCAATATTACAATAATCAAAAGGAGAAGCTATGGAAGACAAATACAGCATAAAAAGATATCATCACCTGGGCAGATCAGGTTGTATGGTCTCCATAATCAGGAGATTTAAAAAAACAAACAAGAAAAAAAAATCACTATGCCTAAATACTAGAGTTATTCCAGGCCTTTTCATGCTGCTTTTTAATTCTGAAAAAGTTATCAATACTAGCTGGTAACCCTGTCAGTCCCAAAAGGAAAGTCAAGCATTACCTCAGTTTTTCAGCAGATCATCATTAAAACAAAAAAAATTAAAAAATTAAAAAATTAACTTGCCAAAGGCTCCACCCCAAGTCAGTGGCTGAGGCTGTTAAAGGACAGTGAAGACTACATAGCTATTGTTTCTGAATAATCTGCCTTACAACTGCACAATGACACGAACAGAGCCTGTATTGTACCCATCTCTACTACTCTTGAAGCCAAGAAATGACTTGGCTGGGACGCTGTAGCATTTTAGAGACCACAAGAGTAGTGACCCAATCCTCCGAGAACTTCAGTACCTTTGATTCAAGGGGCCTTGAGAGTACACAATAGCCTTGCACACCAAAATTGGAACTCCACAGGATGGACCAGAAGGCTGATACTTTGTGTAGATAGCACACAAAAACCCAATCCTGAAATGAGGTCACTCGTATACCGAGTGTACAACGCGTTATGTATAAAAATGCTCAGCTTATCCATATCTGACACACTGTATCAATTTGTAGCTGATGCAGGGTTTACCAACAGCACAAAACAAAGGCACAACTGCTACAAGTAAATAATAAGGTAAAGATGGGGAAGACAGGACTTCTACACAGAGCAAGGTTCTTCTGTTTCACTTCTCCAACTTTCACTGCCCTATTTTCACTGCTGACTGTGCCAGGGGAGAATAACATTACACACCAATGCTAGAGTTCCACCTCTGATTGCAGGTTACACACACCCTTTGGCCAGGATCCTTGGCCTTGCCATGTTATCAATCTCCACCATTTCAATGAGAAGAGAAAGACTTAAAACACAGGAGTTTCTCCCCTTTGGTGGGCTCTTCAGAAATTCACAGGAGACAGTGGAACAGTAAATAGAAAGTTAATTTCGCTATTCTAATCAAGGTTTTTATGAATTCTTATCAATCAGTTCACAGACCACCTGGTTTTGCAGAGCCACAGGCATCAAAACACTGAGAATAAATAAGAATTGGTGGAGCTAAAAAGGCCTCTCAGCTGTAACTCATCTGATTCACTGGTGATAAGAGCAATGGCGATGACAGCATTAATGACACAGATCCAAAAACCATGCCTATTTTTGCAGCATTTTCTCTGAGCAGGATGAGCCACCTGGTAATAAGATGGCAACTGTCCCAATCATACTAGTAGTCTAGCTGTTCCTTTCCCTAGCAAAGATGCAGTAATGATAAAGATAAGGACATTTTCTGCATCCTGACACTTAATGCAAACTGGTTGGGTAATTTCAGTACATGTGTGTGTGGAATACTAGAGAAGAATTACTGTTAAAACTATTAAAGCATTTGCTTGCCTTGGTTTTTCTGTTAGCTGAGCACAGACTTCTGCTTTAAGGATGAAATACAGTAATTTATAAAATGCTGGGCCTGTATTTTCAGTCTGAATTGAATTCGCTTACAGTATCGTTCCACTTAGTGCTCTAATTTGCCTGAATATTCACTGCAGAGATGTATTCCTAGGCTGCTCTTAACAAGAACACTGCCAGAGGTCTGCCTCTGCTGCCATCAATGAGAAGCTTGCTCATGAGTCAAACTCCCCTCTCAGATAAACTTGAGCAAGGCCTCGAAGTCACTGAGAATGCACAGATTTAACTGAGTGAGGAATTTGCCTAAGTAATGTCTTCATCACAGTTAGGAAACAACCAGAAGTGAAAGAGATGTGATTTCATAAATATGAGCAATGAAATAAACCACAGACCCAGAAGAAAAGCAGCATGGGACAAATCCCAGAAACACTAGGACAGATCGTTCTTTGTTGTCAACGATTTCTGATTTTAATCAAGCTTTACTGATTTATAGGAGTACGAAGTTTGGGAAAAAAGTGTAGATTTAACTAGTTTCAAAAGCTAATGAAAAATTGTTTAAGGCTGGTGATCACAAAGTGCAAGGAATCTTAAAAGTTGTGCCACTCATAGCTATGTCTTTATGAAAAAAAAAATGCTCATGTTTAGTAGGGCGATAGTGCTTGTGTCATTGCCAAGTTCTAATATAATACTTGGCTTTGTCTTTGGTGACGATTTCGTACAGACAGGCATTGCAAACACACAAACAGCTCTCAGTCTTCCTCTCAGCTTTCTGCAGGAAAGGACTACTTCAAATACTGCCACTGTACCAAAATGGATACACGGAGGAAACACAGAGAGGGCTCCCTTCTTCCCACACTCCCCAAACGCTGAGCTCAGCTTGCAAACAGAAATGACCAAGTTCAAGTCTCCATCATCCTTGCTTTGCACTGCTCCAGCAGCAGAGAGTAGGCAGGAATCCAGCCTATCAAGCTATTTGGGGATTCCCTCAGCATTAGGGAATCTTAATGTAGTTTCAGCATCACTTTTTCCTTCTAACTTTGATGTGAGAATCTTAACCAAGGTGAGGGCTATATGTGAAGAGTAGCTGTATTCCAGCCACCTTCATCTGCCACTACACCATCTCATGGCCTTCAAAATCAAACAAAGATTAGAGAAGCTATGCTCTTTAGGACAACTTTCCTTTAGCCTGATTTTTTTTAAGGAAATCAAATTTAAATGTTCAAGGTGGCTGGCTGTAGTTCCCCCATAACATTAAAACTGATTATTAAGTTTCAACCAAGTTTGAAAGAACAAAGGAAGTCTCTAAGATTCTACAAATTTAGTGGAAAGTGCTGAATGTCTGTGGAAAAAAATAAGAGATTCAAGCTATCACTCCCTCTACAGAAAACATAATTGTGATTTAATCCTTAACGTATTCCAAGAGAAATAAAAAAGATGGGCAAGCAGCAGAGACAGCTCCAAATGGGCCACAAACACTGTCTTCACCTAGTCCAAGAGACAAGGGACAGAGAGAGAGCAGAAGCAAAAAGGGAATGTAAGGTTCAAAACTGGAAGAAATAAAGTTCCTTAGATCCACAGTTCGCTGAGCAAGTTACGGTTTAGTTGCATAGGATAACAAATGGCAGAAGAGTTGAGGTTAGAGGTGATCTCTGGAGATCAGCGAGTTCAACACTCTTGGTCAAAGCAGTCAACTAGAGCAGCTGCTCAAGGCTGTATCTAGTATCTCTTTTTGAATATATGCAAGGATAGAGACTTCCCAGCATCTCTAGGCAACCAGTGCCAGGTTCAACCCACTCTCACAGTGGAGAAGCTTCTTCCTATATTTAAATGAAACCTCCTATACACACAAAGAGGCCTTACTAGGATTAGTGCCTTAGCATGAAAGAGATTACATGCAGACAATGTAACACAAATTATCTTTCCTCTCAGTTCACAAGCTAGACAAGACACATGAAATGTGGAAGAAAAAAATACATCTAAAAGAGAAAATAATCCTCCATGGACACGCAGTACATAAGTATTAATTTCCCAAAAATGCATCTTATATAAGACATAGGAGAAAAGCTCAGAAGTACCTTATTTTTCAGTCTACCATGACCGTACAGTTAGAAAAGAAACCTCTAACAATAATATATGCTTATGTAGATACAGGCTATGTTCTTGAGTATTTCTACCAGCTCTTCTAGCAGTAACCATCAACCTATTCAAATAGGGCTGAAATGATTAAGGGTCTCAGCCTTGGAACTTTAACACTCCCAAAGTTTTCTGAGAATACCTTCCTAAAGAAAACTGTAGACCAAACCACTACCTGTTGGTAGCAGGTTGTCCCAGCATGACAGCCAAGCTACCCATCATTTAGAATCTGAAAATACAATGAGAGCTTTGTAACAGAATACTGTGAAAGATTAGGAGATTCCAGTATGGTAAAAATCTTAAGAGTCAAATCCATCCCTTAATATTAGGGACAGCTCATAGTTATTAAAAGGAATTCACACAATCACTGAATGAAACTCACCCAGGGCAAATGGCTGGCATGATGAGTAACCCAACCCTCAGCTGGCAAACAGTCAGCAAAAGACACTAGAAAATTTTTAACATCCCACACAGTGCATTTTACACCACACAGATTTGGTATGTGAAGCATTATTTTCCTACTTAAACTTGTGCTTTAATTCAAATGCAGTAAGATAGTAGTCTTAGCAAAGTCTTATGCTAGATAAGCTCAGACTTCATCAGAGCAGGATTTTTTTTTTTTAATAAAACTTTTAAAAAGGAAATAGTACATCTCCAGCTCATGTTTAGCTGCAACTATGCTATTGCAGATCACTCTTCCTCATAAATGATATTACTATAAGGTGGATGAACCAACACTATAAACCCCGGCTTTAGTGTGCCTCATCCTGGACCAAAGCAACAAAACAATCACTTTCCCAGTAAGAGTATCTGTGTAGAAATCCAGTGTCTACATTGCTACCCACATATAAAATAACAATGAAACAGAGTGAAAGAGGATGAAGAGCCAAGCAATTCCATCAACATTCCCTGTTAGGTCAGTATGAAGATCTGGTACATTCTCATTTGCAGCTGTTGTTCAACTTTGGCAGACTGAAACTTCATAGTTCTAAGAGCAGGCTTTATACAGACAGTAAGAAGTTAACACATTTTGGGTCCAGATCTGTTTGCTTCTCCCAGAAACCAGCTCCTCCATTATGTTTGTTCCAGTCAATAGTGCTTTTAATAGATAAAATACAAAGACAGTTTATGGCATTTAAGGCTTGAACACACAGAGGAATGTCAGTGCAAAACTAGAGCATATTAATACATAAGTAATATAGGTAAAATGTTAATACATAGGTAATATATATACATTATTAAAAAATATATACATTACCACACTGATTTTTTTTTTCTCCCATATTAAGCATCTACTGCAAAAGACAGCAAATCAAAATTGCAAAAGCCTCAGGATATAAAGACAGCATGTTGTTTTGTAAGTAGAAGCAGGCAGCCAGAAAAGCACTTACTAAATGGATGCCTGAAAACAGTTTTTCATCTTTTTTTGGAAAAAAAAAAAAAAACTAAAGGTAAGCACTTCACTGGAAATATTACCATGCCTATAATTCCCATATAGTGTTGGAACACTAAAACAAGAAAAAAACATAGTACTTGCATACCACCCTAAGCCACTTGACGGTTTCTCCCCTCAATTCCCCCCTACACCCTGCATTAACCCATTTGCTGTCAGTTGATGTTGCAAATCTTGGTGCAAAGTTTTTGTCAGTAGTAACTTTTTGTCAGTAACCGGTAGGTTATTTATTTTCTTCCAAACTCCTTAATTATCAAATCACTGATTGTCAGTGGGTGGATCTTAGATAAGAAACTGAGATGCAGCCTGTTATCTGTGGTAAGCTATACAAAGAACAGCCCCTTCCATTTTAACCTTACTCCTTCCACCATCCCAAATTAAGAATGTTTGTAAATGAAGAGGAAATTAAAAAAAATATATATATATATTTCTTGTCCTCTTAAGCAGGTAATAACCTTTACCAACAAAGCCAAAGTAGGTACAACAAAAGTCTAACAGCCTGCACCAGCCTGAAGGTGACTCGGCCCTTCTACGAAAGCAATAGACCATTTGCCAGACAACGTACCTGGATTTGCTTAAACACACACCGTCATTTACCTTCTTTGTCCATACTGCTTTTTATCCTTAGTCTCACGACACACTTCTATTTATTAGCCTTTAAAAACTCTATCTCAAGGTCATAGCAAAAGAAACAGTATATTCCTGTTTATACAGTCCACGGGACAGCTGCATTCTCATAGGCATCTCTGCCACAAATGACACATCTAAAAAAAAAAAAAAAATGCTTGCAGCTACATCAATAGCCAGTAATACACTTTTATGAAAGGAATCAAAACAATTTTCACTGTTCCGCCTAAACTCCATTTAAATCCAACTTTCAAAAGCTTTGAAGCAATGAAAAAAAAGTCTTCTGGGTAGATTTTTTTTGGTGTGGTTTTTAACATGATTTTATCAGTAATGTTTCTAGTCTGTAACCAGAATTAATTAATAAAAATTTTGTATCCCTATTCAAAATTAAATGTAAAATAAGTCAAATGGAACTGGATGAACAATATTAATAGGCTCTAAAAGTAGGCATTTAAAATTAATTAAGTTTGATTTGGTCACATCTGTGAGCCTTTCAAAAAGCCTTTCTGGAGAACTTACATTTTCCAGGCACGGATGCTCATAGGCGTCATGTCCAAATTGTCCAGAAAAACCAAATTTTCGGTTTGCACTTGCAAACATCTGTGCTGGACATGCTTACACAATGATACAAGTAGAATGCAATTCTCTCATGCAATATATCCATTAGACTACATTCAAGAGTACAATTCAAATCTTTGAATACTACTTAAGTGCAACCAATCCATATGTGAGTTAAGACAGTTGGGGAAAAGAGATAAAAATAGTTGTTTGCCGGAAAATCTGAAACAAATAAGGATTTAAAGGAAAGCACTCTGCTTTTACAGAGACTGCAGATGAAGACAGTTCAAGTTCATTAAGAACACTATTTACAACAAATTATTCATGTTATTCTACAGATCATTATGGATGTTTTGTAGAAAAACATAATGTTTATGCATGAACTGGAAATGGAACAATCTTCTCATATTCCATAAGCAGAATGAACAGCATTATTGACTAGGATTGCTAAACATCTTGGGTTTGTTTAAAACAAAACCAGAAAATTTCTTTGGGATATTTCTTAATAGAACAATCCACAACAAACAAAAAGATTCCACCCTTACCTATTTCTCATGGACTTGATGATCTTTCGACTGAAGTCAGCTCAACTTAAAACATAGACTGATTTCACAAGGGCAATTCACAGTATCTCAGCATTTGAAGAGGACCACTCGAACATTCATTTATGTTTCTGCCTGTACTCTATCTACACGGAAATCTTCACCCAGGCTTCCACCTCTTCTTATTATGACTGTTCTCCTATGTGCACAATACATTCCTCATGCAATGTCTCTTACTTTAGAGGACATTACTTCCAAACTTCTCATTTCCCTCCAAATTTTTTCTGGAAGCTGGAATTCTTCCACCACCAACATATGTTCTGTATTGCCTACCTATTAGATTTTAGGTGTGTATCAACATTTACAATTGTCATTGCAACTACTGTTTAGCTCTCTAAAGTATTTAATATTAAAGACTTCCCAAAATTCAACTTATGGAGTAAATTTATGGAAAAACATTGCAATGCTGAAGAATCTCAAAACATGCACTGGCTGCTCCACTCAGTTTACAAAAACAGTTTTAAGAACCCACCTAAAACACTATATCTGGTCTTCTCACAGAATCACAGGTTTTCTAGGAATCAGGAAGAATTCCTGTCTAGAAGTAAATTCTTACAAGAAGCTTTCTTCATTTCTTCGACCTCTCTCCTCACTCTAATGCAGTCCTTCCCACCATAGTGGTACAAAATGATATTAGAGCAGTGATGAAAAGTAGAAAAGTGCTTGAGCAGTGCAAAAACTCTGTTTGTGAAATCACTCATTTCATAGATACTGCTAACATCTGAAATCTAAGTATATAGTCACAGAGCCCTACTCATTTGACAACAGCTGAATTTTAACAACTCTTGGGTGAGAAAGCTTACTGTGCTTTACAAAGAAAAACAATCATTCAGAGCCTGCTGCTGTTTCAACAATTTCATAATAATTGTGCTATGATACTGGGGTTAAAGACTAATGGCAAAAGTTCGCAGAAGAATGAAACCTGAAAATAATTTTCCTTGCAGTTAGCAAACAGGAATCTGTTTAAAAAACCCAAACAACACCAAAAAAAGGAAAACAAACAAAAGACCACAAACCCCAAAAACAACAACAAAAACCCAAACAAACAAACAAAACCAAAGAGGAGTGAAAGTCTTAACAGGGACTATCTGAACTCTGCGGTTCAGACATGCAGCATGGTAATTCTAGTTTTCTTCAGCCACTAAGGCAGGCAAACTACTTTTGAATGATCAGATCAAAGGTAAAGTTAAGAAAGCCCAAATCTCTCAAAACTCATAATCATTACTATGTAATATCTTAAGTCAAAGTCACTATGACATAACCTTTCTAGGCAAAATTTCATTCTTAAGACCTCTATTACCCACAGTATTGCCTACAGAACTTATTTCTATGATTATTAATTAAACATTTAAGTCTTCACAGACTATCAAGACAAAGGGTATGGATTCACTGTTTTGAAAGAAACTTTCATAAGGAAAGTAAAGTACATGTATGAAAACATTATTAGTATATATACTGATTTGTTGTTTGTTTGAGTGTTTAAAAAGGCCATGAGGAAAACTACCACGATTTACACCTCTTACAATGATATATTCATCTAGACAGCTAAACGGAAGAAAGATGTACTCTTCAGATTGACTCTTGACCCAATACACCAGGTCAGAAAAAAAATTACAGCAGTATGAATGAAAAGGATATACTCTGTTTAGCTTACTTACCTAAGGAAACCAGGCTTCTGAGATCACACTGACTACCCCAACACCCCTTGAAGAGAGCTGAAGCTTTCACTTTCAACCAAATTTGATAGACAAAAATAAAAAAAAAATTAATAAATTTCAGTTTCTACCAGTGTCATGGAAACAGATGGTTACGGCTGTAAAGAAACATCCTGTTTAAGCTCTCACTAAATAAAAGGCTATTAAATGCTCTAAACCCCAAATTTAATGACTTCTGTTCTTACATAACCCAGCAGCACACTGCTGAACACCTCACTCATGGCTCACATATAATTGTTATACGTATTATATACACAGCTTACAGCTATTTAGGATACAATGCAGAAAAGGGAACCCCTCCACTTTTAGCAAAGGTCAAAGTATCGTGAGTTTCAGGCAGGACTCTTTGTACCAGGCTTAAAACAAAATGAAAGGAATAAGACAAAATGGATAAGCAACATTAAATTTTTCATGAAGTTTATCTCAAAGTGAGTAGGGTAACTCCCACTTAGAGCTAATGTCTTACTGCTTGTAGACAAAGCAGCAGTTTAGAAATTTCAACTAGATGTTGAATTGGTGCTATGACAAACAATGATGCTGAAGCCCATACAGTGACTGTCAAATAAAAATACAAGGAAACCCTCCAAAATGCTGAAGACCTTCACAAGAAGCACAAGTTCCTCATCTTTGCACTCATTAATAAATATTCACTACAGTCAATTTGAATTACTATTGAGAGTTTCAAGGGTGAAATAGGGGTTAATGAGGCCAAAAGAAACACATGAACAGAGATAACTGTAGAATTCTGAAAAAATAAAGCAAGGAGTATGCAAGAAGCTGATTTCACATAAAATTAGTGGCAAATGTAGAGAATCCTCTATTTTGCCTAAGACTGCTTTATAATCAGGTGTGACTGGGGCTTCTCAAGGCACACTATTTCCACGTGTGTTATCATAACATGACACACATCCTTTGTTCATTACTGCTAATTACAATGAAAACCTCCTATAATTAACTGTAAAAGAATGTATCAATGAAACTGAGATAAACTGACCTTTCCCCACACACCCATATTTATACAGCAGTGATTTTTTTTTTACACTGACAGTTTTGTAAAATAATTTTTGAGTACAATAATCAAGATTATGATGCTTCTTGCATTCTTGTGAAATCATTCAAATAAAGATTCCATGAGCTATCCCTTCAGATGCCACCAATAAGAGGAGCTCTGAATTCAACCTATTACAAAAGCAAACCATCTTGCTACAGTACTCAAAGTAGACGCTAAATTTATGTGCTGCATTATTAAAAATCATTTTCATTCCCACTAGCAGCAATGTAACCCTCTTTCAACTTCTCAGTCTAAGAGGCCCTAATCCCTTCTTTGTGGCATCACTCACCCTCAGCGAGCGTGACGCACCAGCCCAGAAGGCTGCTCAGGACAAATTTTGCATATCTGATCAATCAACTATTTCAGTTGTTACCCACCAATTTGAACAGAAGGCTTTTCCATGTCAGTTTTGCCCACCCACAGCCAGATGTCACCAGGTTCCACTGAAGTCCCAGACACCGCAACTGGACCTCTTTGCAGGGACCCGCAGGCTGCTGTTGGTAAACGCTTTTTTTCAGCTTTTAAGGTGGCAATCAGTGAGAACTTCTCAGAAAGCAAGCCAGTGAGAGCTCTACTTACCATTAAGTTCTCCCTCCACGGCATCCTTTCTAAGTCTGCTCTGAACTATGAATGAACCCACACTCCTTCCCAAAAGCCCCTTCTTTTGATCTCAGTAAAAGCAGGTAAGAGTGATTAAAACCATTTGTATAATATTAATGTATCTGGGAGCAAAGCTAGATCTGCCTATCTGAAATAAATGTATAGAGTAATTTTTCATTCCAAATAAAAATGATGGGTATGAAGATCACTGCAAAATGGACAGGACTTTGCAATACAACTTATACTTTCTTTCTATTCATCATCACATTTTGCCACATTTTCTCTCTCACTCTTCTCATCTCCTTGGGGGGAAAAAAAAAAAAAACAAACATTCCAAGCCATTATGTCCTAATCTTTCAAGCTTTAAAGTCAAGCTCCAAAGAAATGATTACAACCACTACTTTCTTCATCTGTATGCCACTGCAACCCAAATGCAAAAACACACACCATGACAACATACTACGGCGAATCAGGCCCTCATACTGCACTGCTTGTCCTCTTCCTAAAATGCTGCAGGTTGCCTGCTTACCCTCCAAAACAAGCAGGATGAAGACGAGCTACATGCCACACACTGTTCATGCCATTCTGCATACTCCAAAATGGGATTAGCACAGAAAATGCGAGAAGACCAGAAGGCATATTTCCATATTTAGCCATGTATGTTTAATACTGAGTTAGATTTCACCTCAGTGCATTATTCCATTAATCAAGGGCAGGTATAACAAGAGAGACACAGACTGACATCACCTGCTTTTAAAATTTCTCTTCCTCTTCCCCCCACCTCCAGCTTCTATGACACCATGCATTGTGCATTTCATGTGCATTCGTGTGTGCAAAGAGCAGAGACTTTATCTATAAAGATCACTTATACGGTAAAACTGCAAAAGGAAACTTTCACCCTTGTCCAGCTGGTTCAATAACTGCAGAGGCCAACAGCAGCAAGCCTCTAAATACATCCTGTTCTCCCTCCACCCCCATGTCTCTAATCACTTAGGAGGAAGATAGGAAGATTAGCAGAGAAGAAAAAAAATAACCAAAGCTGCAGATAACCCTTTAGGACCACAACGTCAGGCTATAAGAACATTGAGCAAAAGGTTAATGCAGCTGTATTTTCAGGAACCTCAAGCACAATTGTATTTAAAGGGGAGGGAGGGGTGCTGAGAATGTAAGGGAGAGAAAAAAGGAAATGGTGATGAAGACAAAAATGAATTTGTCATCTACAGCTAGCTCTTTGATCACCTGGAGTATCCAGGAAAGGATATCAGCAGAAAATAGGGCAGTTTTAATAACAATACACTGCAATTTTTCTCATATTTTCATTATCATCATCAGAACAGATTTTGGTAAGAATACAGCTGCAGAAGACTTACTGAGCTATGCAAAGAATAAAGGTGGTACCTAAAACAGTGACAGAGAACTACCTTTAGCAGCTGATACACTGAAGAGATTGGAAAAAAAAATAAAATATAAATAAAAGTCACTTCCACTAGAAGACAATGTCATCTTCATCCATGTCTCTGAACGGTTGCTATGGGGTTGTGAAGAGGAGGGGAAGGATGGGGGGGAGGTTATAATCAATCATCTCAGAAGAGCATTGCTTCTTACAGAGAAAGATCTGGATTTTGACTGTGTCCCTAAGAAAATTGCGGACTGCAGAGCTGCTGCCACGCAGGGCAGTGAGGAAGCAGGCAGAGCAGAGGCAGCAGCTGGGGCTGGAAACGCCTATTAAATCCTTTAGACAACAGATGGGCAAAGCTCGGCTGGGTTATAAAAAAAAAAAAAAAATACACCACAATGCATCATGTTTTATTGTCCCACCATAATGAACAACACTTAACACCCACATGCCCAAAGAAGCCCCCCTATGGCTGATCTTACCCCTTCCCTAAATAATAATCTCGAGTCTCAATCCACTTTTGGGGGGCTCCCAACCCAATGAATTTGCCAGATGCCATTGCTTATTGCACCTGTTACTAAAAAAAAAAAAAAACAAAAAAAAAAAAAAACAAAGAAAAAAGAAAAAAAAGGAAGACATTTGAGCTTCATTTTTAGGGTTTTTCTTCCAATTAATGCTCCCCTGCCCTTGAAGTGAATATGCCATCCAAGCAAGCAACAGTAAGTCCACATCTTGAACGCACTTAGGGGATCTAATTATGTCATGTAGGGCAGAGGCACCTGCTCTCTGCTAATTCCCTGCACTCCGTTTCCTCTTTTTAATATTTCTTACCATTGTTCCATTCAGGAAAATCTGCTGGGGGCGAGTTTCATAAACAAGCTTTAAGAAAAATAATTAAATAACCTCCCTTCCCCCCTCCCAATCCCTCCTACAAAAACATAGCATAACCAGAATGAATTCTGCTACCAATCCTCTATTTTTCTTTTATTTCAGACCCTACCCACAAAAACCACTAGCCCATCCATCCATATTTGCTAAATACCCACAGCAGTCAGTGCCAGAGACATACTGTACGTATTTCCACCACCCCCAACTGCACCTTAAGGACTACACCCTTTTCAATCATGATGTCATGAAATACTGCTGGTGACTCCCCCACTACCACCACCACCACCTCCTCGGTACTACAGGCTGTGAGCCTTTAATTTCAATATAATTTGATTAAAAAGAAAATGCTCCTAAGTAGGGCAGTGAAGAAATGGATGTGAAAATTCACCACCAGCAGATCATCTATTTTTTCCTCTGCATGCACTCTGCCTGTCATTAGAACAACACCCATTAGCAGGAGTGATGAACATAAAGCACCCTGGGCTTTTTTTTTTCCTTTTCTTTTTTTTTAAAAAAAAAAAGAAAAAAAGAAATAATTAAAATGAAAACTAAAATAAATAAATGCAAAAATCCCTTATGAATATTATCTGCACTAAACCAGCAAATGGGAAAACCTGAACCCTCAAATATCCCATCCCCGACACCTCACTGGCTGCCACAGCACCTTCCCTCTAGCACCGGTGCTGCTGCAAAAGAACCAACCTGTCTGTCCTTTTCCTAGGGTTTTCTCCAAACGATAGGGTCCAACATATTGTGCATGTTGAGCTCCGCTGCCTTCTTTCCCTGTTGATGTCATTTCTACCTGGATCTGTAATTCTGCAATGTGTATGTGCTGATGAGCTGGAATTTCTCTCTCTGCAGCTCTTTAAATTCCCACTTTGCAGCTGTGCAAGCAAAGCACTCTTTTTCTCTGCTTTAGTCCCCTTGGTTGCAGATTTTCGTCTTCCTCCTCTTTCTTTCCTCTCTCTCTCACGTGCGTGTTCTCTCGCTGGGTCTGCTTGGGACGCTGAAAGACGAAGGAGTTATTTTAATGTTCAAAGAGGGGGATCTACGATCCAAGCCCAAGGAGCATGATGCTGGTGATCCGAGCTCCGCACGCCTTGTTCTCTCTGGGAGCTGTTCAAGGGAGAGCCAGAGCTGGAGCAGCGGAAGAGCCGGGGCCGCAGCTGAGACTGACATTAAAAGCAGCCAATCCACTCGTCTCCCACCTTCTTCTCCCCTCCTCCTTCCACTACCTTTTCTTTTCCATCAGCAGCAGTTGCTGCCTCTGCCTGCTACAGAGCATCAGGACCAATGGCAACAGCAAACACCTAAGCTTATTGATAAGGCACAATTAAATATAGTTTAATGTGTATATTATTTTAAGACCATAACATACACTTTCCTTTTTTTTTTTTTTCTTTTTTTAACCTCTGAATTTTTCTCCACTATGCAGCCGTAGTTTCAGATTGTTAAAGAAAAGGCGAGACTGTGGCAGGAAATAGGAAAGGGGAAAAAAACCTAATTCTGAAAATGAGCTTGGGAAATTCATTGATTCTGTTTGATTCTGAAGGACCTATATCTCCTGGGGGTTTTACCCTTTATAGAGAATCTTGGGGAAGAAGGGGGGAGGGGGTGAAGACTAAAAAAATAGATAAAAATAACAGGGTCAATCCTGTAAACATTGAACTCAGTGACAGAGCTGCTTTTGAATTTTATGAGACCAAATAAACTTCAGGTCCTTAGATGAACAGATCAAAAATGGCATGGCCACTCTCTTAATTAGAAACTCAGTCAAAAGTCCAGGGATTAGATGGTAACAGGACTGACTGCTAGATCGACAGGCTGCAGACTTGCAGTGTAAGAAAACTTTTACTGTTCTTGTCCAAGTATTTACGCCTGTCTTTAACCTTCAGAGCTTAAGGAGCTGGATGAAATAAAAGATTCTGCAGATTTGCTTCCAATTTGGCACAAGCCTATATATTTTCTGGATTCGGGACCTGACAACAGTTTCAGCCAGACTCCAGGGCTATCAAGCTGAAACTATTACCAAGTGCCATTTTTACCTTCTCTTCCCTATTCCACTCCAGACTGAAATCTCATGAACAGATTCCTGTTCAAATTCCAACTGAGACACAGAGAAAGCAAGCATTCTTAAGTCAGAGAGGGAAGTCTTGACAAGCCTGTAAAAGAGAGAGTAAAGAGAGGGCAAAACCTGAACAAGCCTCATCTATTGCTCACTGAGAGAAGACTATTTCAGGTTTATTTGGGTTTTTTGAAGACGGAAATTTACCTTCTTTTAATACTTACATGTCCAGACAGCAGCTGCTCTTGTAATTTGGAATAACATTAGAAATTGGCTCTTTACCTGTACCACAGACAACTCTACTTACCAAATTGCAGAGGAGTTAGTAAGATGAGGACGTGTGAAGAAACTGGGCCAGTAGACTGAAACCTTAAACCAATTCCAGTGTATCCTCCTGTCTGCTCAAGAAAGAAAGCACAAACATTTGCTTTGAAAGGAAAAGCCCTGCTTTGCTCTTTATGGTTTACCTTTACTCACTTCCAGACTGTATCACTGCAGCAACCTGCTAGCAAACTCCAGAACACCCCAAACCATCTCCATTCCTCAGCTTCTCCCTCTGGACCTCACCCTGTGTGACCACCCACAAGACTCCTTCCATACTGAGGACTGCCTCTGTGACTTTCCAAGGGAAAGCCCACTACAGCCCCTACATCTGTTTACTTCCCCCCACTCCGCTACTAAGCTCAACTCCAAATTGCCATTTCTACAAGCTCCCTTCTCTGTATCTTTCATTAAGTGTTGTTCTTCCCCCACCTCACCACAAGCCCGTCCTTGCTGCCCCATGTGTTCTCCCCTCAGAGCCCTGGTGTGTCATCTCATGCACCTGCCCCACAGTCCCTCACCATGGAAGGACGGAAGAAAGTTGGGGAAAATAACACCAACAACTGGGATGGCACGTCCCCCTGCCATGCTCCACTCCCCTCTGTCCTGCAGCCTCTGGCAGAGCCTCAGTACCAGAGGAGGGGACCAGAGAGGAGGCAGCTGGCCCTGCCGGCAGCAGCAGTGATGTGGCAGCTTCTCCCGCCCAAAGTGGCAAATGGGGCATCAGGGGCCAGAGGGCAGGGGGAAGGCTGTATGAGCATTCCTGTGGAGAGGTGTAGGGTAGGGTGGTAGTAACAGTAGCTAAACAGGCAGCTGACAGGCCTAAGAGACCTGCCCCATGGCCAAGGCGTAGGGCACTGCCTGCCCTTTGTACAAAACAAACCTGCCCCAGGTGTGGCGCAGGACTCGGCCCTTGCAGCACTGACAGACCCGTGGGCTGAAAAGCCCAACCACAAGGCCCAGAGATGTCAGGATGGATTCAGCAGGACAGTCTATATGTCTTGTGACATGGTTGAAAAAATGCCTCTGAAACTTGAGGCACCCATGCATGACTCAGAACCCTTCCTTTCCCTATAGCTTCCAAGCCAGGATTGGGCTGCTCAAGATGAGGCACCATGGTGGGAGAAGCTTTCTCCCCACTGGGCTGTTGGCCACAGAAATCAAGGGCTGAGGGGAATCAAAATGTGTCGTGGTTTCAGACCTTTCACTCCCCCTAAATGTTTGACCACCCCCACTGTTAAAAGGCGCCTACACAGACAGTTAGGGACAACACTTAAGTACAGGAATGTGAGCATAGCTTTTGGAAAAAGGAAAATACTGTTTAGTTGTATAAATTAGCAAAGTATCCACACCACAATATTAATAATGCAAGGATGAATACCAGCATGGATCAACATCTTTTTTAATTCCAAGATTTGTATTTTAAAAGGCATTTAAAAGGAGATTATGATGTCTGCATGTAGATGAACCATATCTGGGTCATGATATTAATAGAAAGATGAGCAATCAGACAATATTGTCCATCCAAGACCAAACTTGTATATTTCACAGCTTGTTTCTGTTGGGCATTTGGGAAAATGAGTTACTGAGACAGAGACGTTACAAATCCCCACCTTCTATCACAAAATATGTGTCAATGTCATGGTTGGAATAAGGTTAGAAAACTTGGTAAAATTCATATGATCCTGACTGATCCTGAAGATCAGTGAGATTAGAAAACAAAACAAAACAAACAAACATACACATGCATGTACAGAAACACTACCCCCCTCCTCTTTCCCTCTCCAACCTCCCCCCCCCCCCCAGACTCCCATATCTTTTGGTCTCATTTAGATATGTTATTTTGATTCCATAGGAGTATTCTTCTGTATGGCCTATTACAACAATTTGACATTTTGTCCTAAACTGTTTTTGAGAAAATGTTTGGACACTTCTTGATTCCTGAATAATCAAATGTTGTTTATTTTATTTGTTCATATAAAGCCAAATCCAATTTATCTGTACCCCTTTGATCTGAAACTCAGCCCTTTGAATCTAGGTTATGTCCCCCTGGTGTGAATTACTTATACAATAACTCCCTCAATTATTTGAAGCCCTGTTTATCCAAATGTTTTGATGTTCCAGAAGTATTTTGAATAAACAGGACTCTGCTGTCATTGGATATATCAGATATCTTTGGGGATGCATATGGGATGGTTTTCCCTGACCTTATTCTGTATTATCTTGTGCTTAAATGAACAAGCAGTGTAAACTTATGTGTATAGTATGCGTATTGACATAATCTTCAGTACTTTTACTCCTTTCTCCATTAATTATTTTTCTTTCATTATTCTCATTTAAGAACTAAATTTCGCTCAGGAAGGACTCAACACAGACCCCAGCAAAAATTTTGCTTGAGTATGGAGTGAACAAAAAAGTAATGATCTAGATTTTTGCCTAGTTTTATCATACTTCTGGAAAAAAACCAGAGCAAATTATTTGCATTTTTCACCATTCCCATTTTCACTAACTTGTATCTGATGAAAGTCCTCATGTTCATTTGTTTTCTTAGATGCTTGCCATTGCCTTTCCTCTTATTCCCATGAAAATATTAAGAGTCACAATGGATCATGAAATGGTGCAAGAAGCTAGAGGAAAAAAACAGGTCCATGAGAAAGTTTTTTCAATATTTTTCACTTTTTCAGCTGAATGCTTTGTGGAGTTAATAATGAAATATTAAAAAAGGAAATGTAAGGCTTCCAAGAAAAGGCACCAATAAACTTGTATAATTAGCATAGAATAAATCAGTTGTCCTTTTGTGGTAGGAAGAATTCACATAAGCTAGGACTTTGTCTCCAATTAGAATAATGTGATAGCTAATGCCAATGACAAGCACATATTAAAGATAAACAGGAGAAAAATATTCAGTATTTGCAATGTCAGGATCCATTATCACATCCTGAATTACATGTTCCATCCACATACCTATGGATACATGACATCCCTTTGATAGGTGGTATTGGGAATGTGATATTTTGGGAATTAACCTCCATAATAAACTGAGCCAGATATTTGAGGGACATTTAGTCACCAATACTGTTGACAAATTGCTAATACTTTTATTGAAGATAATTTTACCAATCTGCAATATCTCCGAGCAGATGCTAACAGTCTAAAATTGAGAATTTCCCCCCTTTGTATTAGATAGCTACCTTTTTCATAAGCTGAGGTAGACTGTAAGAAAAGAAAGGACTGGAATAAAGTGGATGGTGTTTCAAATTCTTAGAACACCCTCAGAGTTCAGATACTTCTTCTACTATAGCAAGGGTTGAGGAACTTCTACTGGTTGACCTTGTTTACTGGAAGACAGTGCTTCCATAAAGACTCCCCCTTCAACAGTTCCTAACATTGCTCAGCAGAGGTATACTGTGATAGTAGTTAGATACTTTGGAGATTTTACTGTTGTTGTTGCTATTATTATTGCTGATAATAATTTAGGTATTATTATTAGGATTCTTGATATTCTACATATTCTAGTAACTGATATTTAAGGTTCACCTAGAAAAATGAACTGTTAGCTTGCTATCTACATATCATCTTTGTTTCAAGCCAGATTAAGGTAAAGGCTTGTAAAATATTTAATAACAAAATAGATAACTGCTTTCACAGTATCATTTTCTCTGGACTATGGTCTCTCTTTATTCCTTTGGAAATATTACTGTCATTTTCTCAAGCCTGCTGCTGTCATTACCTGCACCTTACAGAACTGTTAAACTATTAAGGAGCAAAACACACTTTCCAGCTTAATATAGTCACGTGAAAATCTCTGTATGAATTTTTTTTTCATGCACTGAGCTTTGTATTTCATAAAAATATGAAGATGCAGGCACATTCATACATTCAGTGAGTGAAGCTTTTGACTGGGTCCTGACAGAAGTCAAACCTGAAAGCAATTAGACACTTTCAGCGTGAGGATGGATCTGTGGTAACTGACCTGTCTTTGAGGTACAAGAGACAAAAAGAATGTTTGGTTTTAGTTGTTAGATCAAGTGTTCACCTACCCTAATATTGTGTCCCCAATGGTGCCCGTAAACACAAACTTAAGGAAGAATAAGTCCAGTGCAAATGTGTGGGATTCTTCCCTACAGTACTCTCTCAGGATCCAATTGTTTGCAGCTCAGGGACTTTCTGAGCCAGATGTTGTTTCTGTGCACGCTGTAGTCTTCAACAGATTTCTTTTTCCATGAGCTTGTTTTTGTCTTCCCTTAAAAACTTGACACCATGACAGATGGTCAGATATCTCTTCAGATTACGTGCATACTTCTCAGAAGACAGTGAATTCCTGAGACAAGTAACATCCATTGATCAATGCTCAAGAACCCCCAAAACTAAAGAGAGAACATTATGTGTGAGGCAGCATTCTTGAAATCCTGGAGCTGAAGGGAACAGTTCCAGCTGCAAAGTTTCTAAGCTCTCAGGAAGTGTAGAAACAGTAGAGAGGAGAGTTCAGAGCATTTGGTGTTTAAGAGGTAGAAAATAGGTATGTGAAAATGAACACAGTTTCTGGCCATGCTTTTCTGGTTTTAGAGCAATTCCATCCATTCAGTTTCTGCCACAAAATGCGTGTGCACCCTGATCACTGGCTGATGATCTTAATGACGATGTCATAAAGAAGTGACTGGTAGGCATGTATTAGCAGCTATCATGAATGTTTTATGGGCACTTTAACAATATGCAGTGAAGTTGTATGATGTCAAATACACTGAATAAAGCAAATTTTCTAGGTTTTATCACAGATAGTTCAGTGGAACATTCAATCAACATCCTAGAATATGCCTGCATTTCTCTGCAGTGATTTCAAGTAGGCTGAAAAGTACTGACATGGATGAATAAGTAAAAATATTAACTGTCTGCACCACAGGGTGAGTCTCCCTGGTAGCTGGCACCTCGGTCACAGAACTCACAGCTGCTGGCACCTGCTCATACAAGCCAGTGAAGCCAACAGCCCCACTCCCTGCTGCCTCCCCTGTGCTCTCACACCTGGAGCTGGTCCTTCAAGACCACCTCACCCACTTGCTCCCAGATCACTTCACCTACTCCCTAGCTGATTTGGCTTGATATTTGCTAGTGCACACCCACTCACACACCAACACTTCATCAGTCACTGCACCACAGACATACAGGCCCTCCAGCCTGTGGTCTTCCTCCAGTTGCTGGGAGCACCCTCATACGTATATATGCACAGAATAGACACCCCTCCCCCCAGGAAAGAATTAGAAAATACTTTATAAGAACACAAGTCAGACTGCACTGATCAGGCATAGGGCATAGCCAGACAGCCATTCTGACTAGCCAGTTAGGGCAACTCACCCTTTTTATTTGCCAACCCCTCTATTTTCTCACTCCCATCCCTTCACAAATCACCCGAACCACTCCCTTTCTCCACCTTTGGTTCCTCCCCTAGACATCCTGTAATTAGTCCTGTATGATCTGGAACTGCTTTTCCCTTACATCCCGTTATGTGTCCCATTCCTAGGCACTGAGCCCCTTAGTCCAAAAGCTGTCTGGAGAGTTCTTGATTTGGGTTCTTGCCAGCCCTTGTGCCCCTGTGCTCATCCAGGCTTGTGCTGATGGCCCCTATGATGGGCCTGGGAGTGGGCACCTCACTCCTGTTAGTGTCT
The DNA here is from genome assembly GCF_003031625.1 of Empidonax traillii. NCBI lineage: Eukaryota > Metazoa > Chordata > Aves > Passeriformes > Tyrannidae > Empidonax > Empidonax traillii. The sequence continues at coordinate 76,121 of NW_020955438.1, read as the reverse complement.
CCCTGAGCTCCTTCATCCTCGACTTTGTGACACAACATTTTATGTATTATGCTGTTGGATAATTTGTCTCCTAACTGCAAGGAGCACTTGGTTTCTTGATTACAATAGCCTGCTATTGCTACTGCAGGGGGAATTATAGAAATGACCCTCAGACAGGAACGGTCATCTGGAAGTGTGTGCCATATCTCTTGGAAGATAAGGCATATCTGGAGTTTGACACGTAGTGGGAAATAACCAAGTTCTCAGATTTATAGTTATTTAGCACCACTGGGAATTTGAGAAGAGGAGATCCAGCCCTAGGTTTTCACAAAATGCTGGAAGGAAAAGTTAAAGACAGACCAGCAATGATGGCGATGGCAAAATGATAAAGGATCCCTTGCTCCATAAAAATACACTATATCGGGTGAACAGTAAAAGATGAGCAAAGAGATTGATGAGGTGAAAAAAGTAGGACTTTGTTCTTTGCATTCACATCAGTCTCAGAGAAAACAAAAGGCATTACTTGAAAACAATCAAAAAGAGTGCCAAGATAAGCAGTAGGCAAATAGAACAAAGGAGCCAAGAACCTGAGGCCACTATGCACCAGTGAACAGAACTGTATCTATTCATCAAATTGCTACATATAGCAGTGGCAAGTGCAAAAGATAAGCTTTTAGGGAAGACAGATCACATGAGGTAGTTCCTCGCATAGGATAGGAGTTGGAATGAAGGCTGAAAGGCAGGTGTAGGTTAGCAACAGACAACATTCCTGACAGCAGAATCAAGGATAAAGCAATAGGAAGAGTTTCATCTGATGAAAGAGAGTGAAGAACTGAAGAACAATTTAAGGGGTCAACAGTAGCTGTTCTTCATCAAAAGAAAAATAGCTATAGGATTTTCTACCATCAGTTGCACAGGCAAGAAGGAAGAGGCTGTTCTGAAGATTTGCATACTGAGGTCTATGCAGTGGTGAAAGTGGTTGCTTATACTGGGCAAAATAATGATTTTGTATCACAAAGGAAACCCAATATAATTTCCATTAAAATCATTTGCTCATTCAAAAAAAAGCCCCCAAAAACTAGCAAAAGCCATACACTGAAATAGTAACACCTTCCTGATTTTCTTCAGAGCTTTTCTGCTCAGTAGCAGAAGCCAGAACACATTCAAAGTGGGAGTAGATACTATATGCAATATTTATTAGATATTAGAACCATGTTACTAGGTACTAGAACAATATTTATACAACTGAGCTGTGCTAATGCTGCTAAGATAAAAGTGCAATTACTATTCATCAAAAAATGAAAAAACAGTTCCAAAATCCATGAGATATTGAAGAGGGCAGTCTGGAATACTGGAGGCTGAAGCACTTTCCTTGCCTCCCCAAAGAGAAAAGACTTGTAGAAGGGGATTTCAGACTCTCTAAAACCTATGTTTTAGCAGCTCTTCTTTTTAAAGGAAAAGTAAAGGATGTTCCGAAGTTTCTGTAGAACCATTCAAGCACCAGAAGGTCACAGTTCCCAGCTCCATAGGTGATGCAGTTTTTCAGAGAAAATGACAGTCTATTGGGAAAGCCTCTAGCAAAATAAAACAATACGCAGATGAAAGTTCTAAGGATGACCAAAAGGTGAACAGCAAAGTGCTTTTTAAATCCCCACCTGCTGGCAATATAAAAAGCTGAAACAAACTATAGCATTGTAATGATTACATGATTCAGCTAGAACAGGGAGAAAGTGTTGTGAACTGGTAGAATAAACAAACTTTGGAAAATAGGATGCTGTCCTGCTATATGGGGTTTACTTTTGATTTACTGCATGAACTTGGGCAAGTCACTCTGACCAAGAGCTGCCAAACCAGCTGGTGAGTTTATGTGTCACAGATATTTGCCACTTCACCAACAGAGGCCCAGTACCAAAAAGGGCAGATGCCCACTTTCCTAAACATGCATCCTATTAAAATTAGCTAAAAGTAGGCAGCCCAAAATTGAGATGTCTAAAATCCCATTATTGCCCTTAGCTTCCTTTTCTTTGTTTCAGTCCCTTTTAGAAAATATTTCCACCTCATGTGCTCTTTATGATACACTTGGCAATCCTTGAGGATTCTTCAAACATCTGAGATTCTTGAAAAATTGCACTGGAAATGCATTCTTTGCTTATTAGTGTTTTTTTCACTAGAAATGAGAACAATAAACACTCCAACAAAAGGACTGAAGGATCATATTTTTTTCATGTGGTCAGTTTGCACTGGCCTTTTCAATAGTTATGCTGAAAACTCTGAGGACACTGCTCTGAGGAATGGTCTGTGAATGCCATGGGAGCAACATTAGTGCCTTCTACAGATTTCTTCTGCCAAGGCAGAAGTTATTCCCCCAGAAAAGCTGTAAGTCAGATCACCTGCTCTTTTTTTTTTCACTGTGGTTAGTAGGTCACATACACTTAAGGATAGATTGTGGCCTCTAGGCATGGGCTTGCCTGGAATACAGCACAGCATGTACTATAGGAGGAGAGTCCCAGAAGGCTTTCTTTTTTCTCTGCCTTTTCCACCATGATCTTTTTACATCTTTTCTCTATGTCATCCTTTTTTGAGTGTCCAAAATTTGAGGAAATGCTGAGAAAATGGCCTCAATAAATATAATGTTGTCTCTTTGAGGGCTTCACAAGAGCAAAATTCCAAATGCCACCTTTACTCTTTATACACCTAAATGTAAGAAAATGCCCATCCATTGATTCATTATTAAAATGTCAGATAAAAGCCTATGGAATTTCCAGTTAGTCATCACCTGGATGACTTTCCTTTCTTTGCTAGAAATGGCAAATCAGTAAAATACAAAATGAAAAATTATATAGTGGAAAAATCCTGAAATCTTGCTTGCTAAATCTACAGTGTTGGTTATGGCAAGGCAGAAAAAAGTCTCAAGGGCTTCTTCATGACAGGACTTGCGTGACACATGTTAATAAAGGAAAAAAGAATTTTGAATTCCATGTACGCCCTCACCGGTTTATGCTCATAGATCCCATTAGTGTTGATGAAAATTACAAGGTTGCACTGTGGGACAGTAAACCTCTGGTCAAGTTAAAAGTGTCTGCAGGAAAAGAGTTGCAGAACAATAATGTCTGTACAATGTATCTTTTCCTCCAACGCTCCAAAAGATGATTTTAAATACTCAGCAGTAGTTTGGTGCTTTTTTACTGATGGGAATTTTCAAACCTCTAGTTATTTCATTAGATAATACCACCAGAATTTAAAATGTCAGACTCAACTGCATTTCCCAGTGTGAACACTGAATACCAGTGCCTGAAGGAAAGTTTTATAGCATCGATTAACTACAACCATTTGTAGAACTGACAAAGCTGCGTAAAAGGTTTATTCTGACTTTTAGATGTGAGTATTGTGCATCATTTTTATAACATGCAAGCCAACAATGATGTACTTTGTTATTGCAGGTCAGAACAACTTCACCCCAGTAGATAAATCACAGAAACTGATGTTAGCAGTCCCAGAACTTGCCAGGTACAGGATGAGAGAGGCCAGAGAAGAGGTATTTCATTGGGTTTCCCATTAATCCCACTTACTATTAAGAAAAAAACCCCAAAGCAACTATAATGAAGAACACACAACTTATATGTGAAGAAATACTACTGAACCAGGCCTTACCCAGAATTGTAGAAGTAGGTAAAAGACCTGTAATGAACTTAAATTGGAATAGTGTCATAAGTCTCTCTAAAGTTCAAAGACCAGGTCCTGAGCAGGTACAAGTAGACTTTTAAAAAATGTACCAAGTAAACAAACATCAGCAGTGGTAAAATCAAGACCTGGCTTTAACACATTCTGGTAGACATTTTTACAAAAAAGAACACATTTTTAAAAAGGGGAATATGCTGCACATATGTTGTTCATGTCAGCATTTATAGATTATTAGATTTCATGCTACAATTTGATGTAGAGGTCCAAATCTGAGTAACAGCTATATCTTAAGAAGTACTGGCCAAACATAAGAATGTGACAATCCTTCTCTCAGCAATGACTCTCCTCTGTTCACAAAGACAGACTTGTGGTTCAGAGAGATAAAATACATTACTCAGCATTATTTGAGAGGTGTACACTGTAACAGTGTTAAAATCAATTAACAGAAACAGAATTTGGAGTCCAAATTCAGCAGTTACAATGCAGCTTTTTTTTTTCTCTATTTCTTTCCAAAAACCATGAAATCTTTGGACACTTAAAAGCAAAGACAAAAACACAACCAAATTGCTTTCTGCTAAAGCTTAGGTACTTAGCATATGTCACAAGAACCATCTGATTATCGATGATGTGAAATCAAGCTATCTCAAAGGAGACAAGTAGAAACAGTTTTGTTTGTAAAAGAGAATCATGAAGAGTTGAAAACCAAAAGGGTCAAGATACTTTCTACTATAGCAAAAATTGTGCTATCAGTAACAATGGTTGAAGAGGCTTGTTACTCCTGGGTGATCTGGATAGAGCTCTAAGTGGTAAAACAGGAACAGGCACACACAGAGTAAGACAGATGAAAATAAGATATATAAAGACAGGAGAAGATTTAGGTTGGTGGACAAACTGTACCGAATGTACAAGCTGTTTGGGAGGTCCTTCTGCAAAATGTACCTGTTTATAAATGGCAGACTTCTGGCTGGCTTTTTGACAGCAAGTCAGCTCTGTGTGAACCTAAGTGAGATGTCTGAGTAACGAGATCGTTTAAAAAAATTTCCACCCCACCTGTAAAGATCTGGGTAATTACAAGTCAAAAACTTCTTGCCCTCTCATGCAGAAATCATGCTGGTAGCTCTGCCAGCATTAGTGACAGTACAATGCATTTAAGCTATTCCCAGCAACCCACACAACTGTGGCAAATGATGCAGCGTGTTACTTTTGTGCTGTCTATTGTCTAAGGCAAAACAAATACGCATGACTAACACAAACATGACTAACTCCAAACACAGAATTTCATAGATGGGTCTCCTAGCTGGTCAATAATTCTTAGTCTCGCAGGTTCACAGTGGTGAACGATTGGCTATATGGTGGCAGATGTGTGGAGGGCAAGACACTCTGCAGTTGGTGGGGTCTGGCCCCTCCTTCCTGTACACCGGATCCCCTTTTATGTCGCACACCTTTTCCACGTTCCCATCCCGAAGGTACCCAGTGCAAATGTGCGCTACTGCCCTCTGGTGTAAAGTTAACGGCGCAGTTAAAAGTCCATCCCTCTCGGGTTGGGGGTCCTGATATCAGATTGCAGACAGGTTTTGCAGCTAATACTATTGAGATGCCCGACAAAAATGCATTTTCCTGACAGAATTGAAGCCTGTAAGTGTGTGAACAGATCCATTACACACACGTGGGTTCTCCTAACCTGCAGGAGTAAGTTGGGTGCAATGGAGTCACAGCTCTAATGCTAAAACAGGGTGCAGAATTCTCTTTGTTTACATCTGTGGCTCCTCAAAGAATGAAAAACCTGTGAATGGCATCTTCATAATTCTTCTGGGTCTGCTCCGTTGACTGCTTAGGTGTTTGTACAACAGACCTCTATGGCTGCATCTAATCATAAATCACTGTCAATCACTTTTCAGCATTGACAGCAGTCTTTTCCTATTATCAGTTCTAACTCCTGTAAGTATTAATGTAATATACAGCATGTCATGAATACTGTAGGGGTCTCGAAGTAGAAACAGACAAGCTCAGATCTTCAGCTAGTGTAAATTAGTTTCAGTACCACTGACCTCATGGATCATTGAAATAAAATTTTATTAGGTTTCCTATGCCTTTCCCTTAAAAGAAACTCCCCTGTTCAATAAACTTTTAGCTTTGCATTTGAGCAAAGCTGCCAATAAATTGACACACACTTGTTTCTTCATTTTTTTAAATTTTTTTGATTGTTACCTCCAGTTCCCTGAAGTACTCAAACAGCACGTTTAAGCCTACTTTGAACATGAATTGGTTAAACATGTGAAAACACACTACAAAAGACTTGAATAGAGCTTTTTTGACTGGCCTAACGCCAAAGCTATAAACCAATATCTTGGTGCTGAAAGCTATAAAAAGCTACATGAGTGGCTTAGGATTGCATCTTAAGAACAATTTGTATGCATTATTCTGCATAACTGTACATCTGGTGACAATAGAAAACATGGTGCATAAACAGGCACAGCCAGGGTTACAGACAATAAATTCAGGTAATCAGTGGCCTTTTCTATGTTGAAGCTTTTGTGGTTCCCTCTAAGAGCGAGACTATGCTTGTCCAAAAAAAGCACCAAAACAGCCTTCTAGGGCAAACAAGGAGTCAAAAACCACGGAGCGGGTAAAGGCCATGGGGCAGAAAATCACCTGTGGGCACTCTCAATTCCCTTCAGCTCTTACTATCTGTAAGGAAAAAGATTTTAGCTTTCCCTATCACTGTCACCACTGAGACCATGGTTCTCTCAACTGTGCAATGCAGCCTTACACCCACATTTGCAAAACCAAGGGGAAAGTATCCCTTTCAGCCTGTCAAAGCCATTTTTGGCAGCATGGAACAAAGAACCAAAGTAAGAAATAATTACTGAAATATGATTGGAGTAAAATGATTTTTATCTGTGGCATCCATCTACAGTAGTAGAAAAAGAGTCTCTCTCTGTAACACACACCTCATGTGTTCCCATTACTGACAAAGGTATTTTTCCCATAGAAATACAGAAGCACAAATTTCTGAGGAGCTTGGATTGCTCTGGAACTAAAATGTTCTGCTTACAATGCATAAAGGCATTTCGTGGTGAGTCCTGTATTGCAGAAGTCACATTGCTGGATGAAGACATAGAGAAGAATCTTCCATTTAAACAAGTTGCATTGAGGTGTTTCATTCCTTTTGTTTCTTATTTTTTTCTTCCAAACCAACCTCTAATTTTGGATAACAAGAATTAAAGTGATACTGCATATTTTCAAAAGAAGTAATCTGTTACTGTTAGATCTGATAAAGCTTTAGTTCAGGACAGAGAGAGGTGCAATTAGCATATGGTGAAGAGTCTGATGTTTGAGCTGTAGGTGGTGGTGTTGCTTTATGGGAGTTTGAGTTCAGTGAGGATGGGCTACTTAAAGGGACATAAGTAGAGGCAAATTGGGGTAGCTAATAAATCAGTTGGCTTCAGTTGCCTGACAGTAGTCATCTTTCTTTCATCCTCAGTTGCTCACACAACATATTTTAGAAATACGAATAAACATGGGAATCTTACTTTTCGCCATGATTTAAGAACATAAGTAGAATTGCAATGCAAGCATAAGTGGACAGGTGCCAGAAAAATGGGAGAGGTTATTTTTATCAATACACTGCTTACTGACAATTTTTTTGGTCATTTTGCCTTTTTGATATAAACTCATTCTTCAATTATGAGGTGCATTAGATTTCAAAGTACATTTCACAGTAGCCTTGGTTTTGGTTTTGGTTTTGGTTTCAGTCAACGTATGTGCAATTTGTCTTGCAGGCAGAGTCTAATCTAACACCCAATAGAGATAATCAACTTGAGTGAGTTTTGCATACACAGGAATCCCACTGATTTAGTGTTTGTATTCAAATTGAGGAATTAAACCTTACATCTCTATGAACCAATGGAGAGTTCAAACTGATAGACACACAGGAATAATGTCAGTCTCTTCAGTGTAGCTGATGCCAGGTACCTGTCAGTAAAGCTCTCATACTCCACCGTCCCTTGTGGACAGACCCGTGACGAGTAAGTCAGCAATGAACTGGAAGAAAGCCCTACTTCCCTGCAGCTGTGTACGGTTTTTTCCTTCACCATGGCTAGTATGGGGCTGTTTTGGATTTGTGCTGAAATCACTGTGGATAATATAGAGCTGTTTTTGTTACTGCTGAGCAGGGCTCACACAGAGCCAAGGCCTTTTCTGCTTCTCATACTGCCACACTGGCAAGGGGGCTGGAAGTGCGTGGGAAGTCTGGGAGGAGGTGCAGCCAGGACAACTGACCCCAACTGACTAAAGGGATTTTCCATACCATATGACATCATGCTCAGCATATAAAGTGGGGGGAAGAAAGAGGGAGAGGGAGGACACTTGGGAGTTAAGGTGTTTGTCTTCTGAAATAATAGTTACACGTGACGGGGCTCTGCTCTCCTGGCGATGGCCGAGCACCTACCTGCCCCCAAGAATTCCTTGCTTTGCTTTTCGTGTGTGCACTGCTTTTGCTATAGCTATTAAACTGTCTTTATCTAAACCCACGAGCTTTCTGCCTTTTACCCTCTCAATTTTCTGCCCAGTCCTGCTGATTAGGGAGTGACTGAGTGGCTGCATGGGGCTTTGTTGCTGGCTGGGGTTAAATCATGACAAGCCATCAAAAAGAAACCATACATGAGTTCATGCTATGCAAAAAAACCTCTCCAAAACAACAAATATTTGGGATCCCCAGCATGTGAACAAAATACTTTTACCACAGCATCTCAGATTTGGCTATGTGCTGGTGTCTCCCTGCAGCAGACACTGGGGGCTGGTCCATCTCTGCTCAACACAGCCACTTTGCCACAAGGGCATGAGACAGAGTGAGAGGAGTGTTTACAAAGGTTTACAGCTGGAAAATGCACTATGGAAAGAGCAAAGAGAAAGAAAGAACACATAAAGTAAACTAGAGCTCCTTGGTCTTTCTAGAAAGAATGAAAGAATGTTACGTTCGCTGTATTTTTGCCTTAAGACGCCTTAAGGAGCGACCACCTGCGAAGGGTAAAGTTAGAAAAAAGTTTTCAGGATGAGAAAGTGCTCAGGATCCAGGGAGCCACATGCACAATTCAGTCACACATGTAAATACAAGCTTAGAATTAAGAGGTTGGAGCACTTACCAAGAGCAATTTCCAGACATGGACACTATTTAAACATCACTCTTGGGACATTCAATTCAGACATAGTGTGCAATTGATTCCTGCTTCGCTGTGCCCTGAGGAAGTCTGCTTTTCTCCCAAATCTTATGGGAATATAGAAAACAGAATATGAGGGTATTGGTATGAGGGGCTGTCAGTCTCCTAGGCTGTGGTTTTGGTTTTCTTCCCTGGTGACAGAGCTTTTTGTGTCCTCCTGGCAGACACTATTCAGCTTAATCATCATTTAAACTGCCAGTTCATTACTCTCATGAGTCTTCATGCCAGCTAACAGTTTTAGAGTTGCTTTTCCCTGATCAGACTAAGACATTCAGACCCCTATTTCATTATTCTGTGCTTGATCTCCACAAATGCTGACACATGCTAACTTGACTCAAGCTTGTCGCTAACCTAAATAATCATAACAATTGCTAACCTCCATTTAATGTCTTCAAAGGGAAGATTTTTTTTGCTATCTGAAAAGTTGGATATATCTATGTTATTTGTCAGGAAGGTCATTCATGTCCAAATCAAAAGTGCTTCAGATGACAGATCTCTGGTAGGACACTGTTTTTAATTAATTTAACTTAATCTACTTAATGGATTTACTTGTAAGTTATCAGAAAATTCACTCACAGCTTAAATGCTGTAAGTTTAGGGATGATCCATGGAGCCTTTACATACTGCATAGAGGCTGTGTCCTTATATATTAAAAAAAAAAATTAATTGTATTCAGTCATGCTTTTGCCATTTTTCATATGAATAACACTAGCCAGACAGCTTAAAAGTTGGGAAGCTCCTGAGTTTAAGCTGATGGTAGTGCAATACAATCTCATGTCAGGATTTTTTTTTCAAGTGACCATATCTCTTCCAGGGAAAGAGACTTTCATTTTAGCAAACAACAAAATTAATTTCTTTATCATTGCTAAATGTTTACTCAGCAGATCTTACTTATTTACTGAATGTGGATCAAATCCTTATAAAGAGATGATTGTTAATCTCCCTGTGGGTTTTCCCATGGCAGTCATAGCTGTAATAGGCCAATACTTCACACTTTTTTCATCACAACATTCTTGTTAATTTAATTATTTTTGTTCACATTTTCCAGATGGAAATTGAGACAGAGTGATTGAGTGCAAATTGTTTCTTCACTTTGTGTTGGGCATTATAAATTAAATAGTTCTCACTGATGATAATTTTAGCTCATGCAAATTCTTAGCTCATCTGATCAGATACTTAGCGAGTAGGAAGCAATTAATGAATGTATGTAAAATATGTGACTTCTTATCTTGCAGCATGTTATCTGAGGACTAGCACAGTGGCAAGGAAAGAATAGGGTTTCCTAGGGTATCTGTGATTACCTTTAACATGGGCTCATCCTCTCCTGCTCTAAACATCCCCAGCTCGTTTTGCTACTTACCTATTAGTGTTGGCAAAGAATAGGGGCATATCACAAGGAACCAAGAAGCAGACATGAAATTCGAACTGGCAGATATATAAAGAGAATGGAAAATTGGTATTTAGCTGTAAAGGGTCCAGAGGGATTACTTATTTAAGTTCTAAAAACAGACAGACTCCTTAACTCCCCAATTACCACATATACTATCCAAAATAAAATCTATCTAGACATACCTAGGAAAGATCTAACTAAAATAAACCATGAATTTAACCTAATTAAAAAATCAGAAGCAAAGTACTGTAATGGTGGAGGGGTGAGCACTGCTTGTTTTCTACTTTCCCTGGGAATTATTGAAAAAAAAAATGAAGAAAGGAATTGTGGCAAAAAAATTAGGCATAAAAACCATGGAGCTCTGTATACTTCTCTGAATGATCATGGTTTACATCAAAATCTAATATTGTTTGTACTCAAGCAAGATATGTCTTTCTATTCCATGCAATTTCAGTATGACTGCCTTTGTATTTACTTGTTTAATGAAATATAGATCTCGAGATCTTTGCAGTGCTCCATCTTCTGATGAAACTCTTTGAAGTGAAACATGAATATGCTTAACCATGTAATGGGACAATTTTTTTTTGCTCTAATTCATTTTTTTTTTAAATTTTTAAAAATCAGAAGTATATTACATCCCAAACATTATATGAAAGACAACATTTGGAGGTGCAAGGATTCAAAGCAAAAAGCTCCTTAAATGAAAGTAACAGAAAAATATTGCAAAAATCATGCAAAGTATTCAAGATTTATCTAATCCATTGTATAGAGATCATACCTTTGTAACTCTGCTTTATGGAAGTATTATTATTAAGGACTTATTAAGGAGTTTTTAAGGACTTTTGCTATGGCTGTTCCTTTTAATAGTTCTGATCTAGAGCCACTGAAACTAAATAAAAATTTTTCAGGGAACAGTGCTTTGCACTAGAAGATCATTACTCTGCCTCTTGCCCCAAAAGCACTAAGTACAGAGCAGTAATTTAATGGATGTAAGTTTCTAAAAAGCCCCTATGCAGAGGAGACTCATGCCCTGCTCTTCATTCCTACCCTATGAACTGCAGATATATGAAATTTGTAGTAAAATCACACTAACCAATTCCTTTCACTTTTACAAAATACAAATTTCATCCCAAGTATCTCCAGCCCTTACCCTATCCCTGTGAAAAGCAGTCTGGCTGTGACCTCCTTGATTTATAGTCAGATAATTTCCAATGAAGTGCCCCTAGAAATCTCAGCCAGGACAGGTTGCAAAGGAATCAAGAGGCAGTCCCTCTGGTAACCGCATCCAATAAATTTAGGGATTTACAGACTGATCCTAGTATTTTAAACTCCATTTAGAAACCTAGTACCAGCTGCTACAGACCCAGAAATATTGGTGTAATAATAATTTTGTCATGATGCTGCTTTGAAAATTGGTCATGGAATTGTTCCTCAGCTTGAGTGTCCCAGGGGTGTAAAGATAAAGTGTAATGCAGCTAAGTAATCTTGAAGTGTTAGAAGTAGGGATTACTCTGGCAGGGATTACCTCTGGAAGAGAAAGTCACACTCTTCTCAACAGATAGAGATGAGAATGTTGATAATAAATCTGGCGGAGAGAATCTTTAGTATCCTTGTGTTTTATCTAAGCAGTAGAATTCAGCTGAGATCTTTCCAGGCTAATGAGGCCATCATATAGGCCACTTCAGTGATGACTGTACAGCACTCGAGAATGTAGCTCAGTTTTCAGCTGAGGTAAATCAGCTCTGTTATCTTCTCACTAAATTGGCAAGTATTGTCATTCCCAAAGCCTCCAGTGGCTTCAGGAATTAAGGTGCCATCCCTAACTTTATGTGTCTGCTTCAGGACAAAATGAAAGCACTTCTCTTAATGCCTAGAAATCCCCTGTCCTCAGCTGGTTCATTATTATAATGTCTTGAAATTCAGCCGGAATTTCTTAAGTAACTGAAAAATAATCTCCAGAGATTAAGAGATCTGCAACAAAAACAATAGGCAAGTGATCCCTGGAGTAGGGGGCTTTGTGTCTTCTTTTGTGTGTATAAGACCATAGCAGATTCACAGAAGATACAGCAGCAGAAGAATCAAAAGAGAAGAGCACGCAGCCCTACAATTATTGCTAATTACATCTTTAAAAATGAGGATTTTCCAACGTAAAAGGGAAATTTGAAGTGGATGAGAAGTCTTCCATGAGTTTTCTCACAAAAGGCTTGTTTTACCTGTTGATCTGTGTTTGCATCAGTTTTTGTGTGGCTTTTTGTATTTTTTTGCCTTAGTGACCTATTCCCATCCCATATGGGAAAAAATATTTTGAGGAGGCCTTTTTAGTCGGCCTCTCTAAAAACTGGAAGTTTTGGACACATTTATAAATCTGCATAGTGGACATAGTCTTTTCTTCCTTACAGACTGAAAGTGTCTTCACCTGTTAAGTTTCATCAAGTGTTTAATGTACAGCTCCAGAGATATCTGCACTATTGCTATAGAGAGACAATTGGTTTTCTCTTTCTTGGCAGTCAGTTGTGCTGGGCTGAACAGACACATAGGTCATGGATTTGCCCGGGCCAGAGATTGGATCACATTTGAGTGGCACTGCAATTATAACATTTTCTTTTCTTCCCATCTCAGCTTCCAGCTTTGATTCTTACATGGTCTTCAGCTTCCAAAGTCTGCTAATTTCTTGCTTCTGTTTTAAGCAGCCCAGCTCAAAGCATCCTCCTTTTTATAACCCGTTTCTTTTCTAAACAGATATTTTTTCCCCTCTGGATCTTTTCCAGTCTTCATTTTCTGTCTATCATGGCTTTCAGTCACTCTGCCTGACAAATCCTCTCTCACTCTGCTCCCAAAACCTGGCTCTTGATCCAGTGTTCAGCCATTTCACCTCTGGGCTTCCAGTCCTATAACTTGGAAGATATAGCAATAAAGCAAGCGCAAGTAAGACTAATCTCTGAAATAGACTAGGTAATTCTCCTTCCTATTCTCCCCCAAGGCAAACACATTGACATTTTGAGTTAAGTTAAATCCTGGCTATATAAAAAGAAACTGAATCTTACCTATAAAGTTTCTAATGGCAATCACTGAGAGTCTGTCAGAGGGCAAAAACTGGGGCAGAACTTGCTGCAAATACATAGTAAATTTCTCCAGGTAATGGCAGGGAAATCACTCTTCCTCTATATAAGCAAACCTTACTGTGTTTAGACATTCTGAAGAAAGATATTAATCCTGGGCCTCATCCATCTTATGCTAGTGTAAATCAGAAAGAAATCCTCTGAAATCAAAGGAGTTACAAAAATGCATTAAAAAAATCTTTAATTATTACAAAGGCCAGGAGCCCTGTTGTGAAAATTGGGACCAAGCCTCTGGCTCGCCACACATTTGACATTTCTAAACTTTCTAACATGAGCATCAATGTGATCTAGCATCACAGCACAGAAATAAGAGCTGGGAAGCCTTGACTCTATTCCTGGCTCTGACGGTAACGTATTAGGTAACAATGAGCAGATCATTTTACTTTTGTAAGCCAACACTTCCCCTTTCACCCTCAGTCTTGTTGGTCTGTAAATTCTTTGGTCTCAATGGGACCTTCAAAGTATTGTCATAATAAAAGTAATAATAAACTGACCTTTGTGAAGACTAATTCTAAAAGAAAATTAAGTAGGAGTTATGTACACTGAAGTTACTTAAGAATCATGGGAAACACATATCAAGGTATTGTTTACTAGCACTGGGATTACATAACTCCAAAGCAACAAGACTGTTTTGTTACCCCAACTAATTTGTCACAAACAGTCACAAATTTTTCTTAAGATGAAAAGAGATCAGTCTATCCAACTTGCAATTAGGGATTAAAAAAAAGCTTGACAAAAAGATCTGACCTTCATTTGAAAAATTAACACTTTGACAAAAAGCAAACCAAGTGCATTTTCAGTTTAATTAAAATGCCACAATTACAATGTAAATAATTGTGTTTTATTAATCATCCGCATTCAAGCTTGAGACTGGAGCAAACTAATGATAATTAAGTTGCTGGTGCTGAGTATGGTGCCTTAATAATTACATAGTAGTTAATACAAAATGCTAAGTAAAACTGGGAAGTTCTGCATAGCAATTATGTTATCTAAGGCTGCTAATTAGTTATGTTAATTTAGAATTACTTCAATTTCTTGTGTAGACTGGGCTTGTTAAACTGCAAGTCCCCATTGTCCCTTCTGTCATACGCAACGGAACTGGTGCTCTCTTTCCCTTCCCATTGAAATTTACACAAGACTGTTTCACATCATCAAAGTGATCTCTAAGGGAGAGAGATTCTACAGAATCTTATACTGTATTTGTTAGGTTTTTTTCTGTCACGTGCAGGTAGCAGCATGTTTATAGGTCAGGATGCTTAATCACGACAAGGACCCTTCTAATTGTTAATGTCAAGGCAGAGCCCACTTTTTACAGTAATTCTTATTAGTACTTTTTTACAGGCAGAAAAAACAAGGGTATTTTGAGAGATATGAAGAGAATGAGATCAAGGAACTAAGTTAGTCCACAGATAGACCAGAGACAGAATTAAAAAGTCATAGGTAATTCCTGCTTGCAGTCATAATATGTACAACTGTGTTTTGAGGTCTGGGCTCCTGTGTCAGGATATGAGCAAGGAGCTGAGAGGCCTCAAATGCTGAATGAGTTGAGCTGAATGTACTCTAAAGCAGACATTGCAAATAGCTCGAGTGCACAAGGTCTCAAAGGTAAAAAGCAATTGAGAAAATACCCTGCTAAGGAAAGTGAACTGTCCCCATTTGTCTATTTAAAATTCTTCAGAAATACAGAAATCAAATGGAGGAAGATTAATGAGTACTTTCCCTGAATCTGCAAGGAATAGCTGTCAGAAAAAGGAAGACAAAGGTCTAGTCTTTCAAATACACCTCAAGTGGCTGAGGGTCAGTAACTTAATGCACCTATCTCCTTTTACTACTCCACAACAGGGTGATTGTCCCCTGAGAATGAGAATAACTTTGAGAATGGGTGGCATTTCTTCTTCACATTTTCCCATTATGTTGTTGCAGATAGCCATAAGATCTCCTCTCTGCCTTCTCTTCCTAAGACTAAAAACTTCCCTTCCCTCAGCCTTTGCTAATAACTTTTATGTACATATACATGCTAAGATCCACAAGGGCATTTGGGCAACCCACTCAACTCAGTCACCTAAATGCATTGATGCATCATGGCCTCATTTCTGAACACTACACAATGTCCTCCTTGTTTCTTAGAGAAGTAAGCTGCTTTGCTCCTATTGGGGAGTGGCTTACCCAGTGGAGGCAAAACCTTCTTTGACAGATCCTTCCATTTCCTGACTTGATAGAAAGAAATATATGCTCCCTATATATTCATGTGGTGACTTAAGGAATAGGGGGCAATAGCGACAAGTTCCTGCCCAGTGCAGCAGTAGGGCTGTGACTCTGTGGGCTCCTCTGTGACTACCCCACTTTCCCAGGTGCCCTGGCATAATAGGTAGGAGGCTCTGCAAGTGGAACCAAACAACGATGAGGTCGGTGGTTCACAGAATCACAGAATAAGTCAGGTTGGAAGGGACCACAGTGGGTCATGTGGTCCAACCTCCCTGATAAAGCAGGGTCACCCTAGAGCACATTGCCTAGGATTGCATCTAGACAGTACTTGAATACCTCCAGGGAAGGAGACTCCACAACATCCCTGGTCCTGTTCCAGTGCTTGGTCACTCACACAGTAAAGAAGTTCTTCCTCATGTTCAAGTGGAACTTTCTGTGCATCACTTTCTGGCCATTGCCTCTTGTTCTATTGGTTGGCACCACCAAGAAGAGCCTGGCTCCATCCTCTTGACACCCCCCTGCAAATACTGATGAGGTCCCCTCTCAGTCACTCTTCTCGAGGT
>NW_020955438.1:7396-57366 GCF_003031625.1 Empidonax traillii | reverse complement strand
TATGTCTTTAGAGAAATAATCTGAGTGTGACCAAGATGAAGCTGCTGGGAATGTACCTTTTTCTTTTATTTTCTCCTTTCTATTGGCCAAATAAGGGATACAAATAAAAACTTTATGCCAATGCAATGGAAACATCAAGAGCTTTAAACCCTGATCTTATGTTTTCTAATGCATGCTCATCTCCTATGTTGACTGCTTCCTTATACTGTGAGGATAAGTTCCTAACTGAGCTTGTTTGGAAATGGCTATGGAGATTCTCCAGAGACAATGGAACAAAAGAGAAGAATCCTCCCTCTTCACTCAGCCTTTATGCACACAGGAGCTATTTTTAATATTACAAATGAATACATATGGGGAAACAGACGCTGTCAGCAATAGGGTGTCAGCAGCATCTGAGACTGAAAGATGAAGGGAAGCGGGGCTGGCAGCTCTTCTGGGCTCTTCTGTGCCAGGCAAAGCAGCAAAGCCCCCAAACATCTTTACTGGACAATTAGCTGTTTGATATGTTTTGCTGCACTTGCTAGCCCCATTGATAGAGCTGGCCTTGCAAAGAAGTTAAATACAGCAGTGACACTCAGTGACACACTCAGTGACATTCTTTATCCCACAATTAGCAGTTCCTTCACAGCTCACAGTCCTGCTTATCAGATGTTGAAGGTGTGGCTGCTTTTGATTCTTTTTTTCCCTTGGTGACTTTACTAGATTTTGATCTAGGTCTGAAGTTCATAATTTGTGTCTGTATATTTTCATAAAACATCTGATTGAGGGCCAGATTCTGCTCCAGTTGCTCCTACACAGTATGATTCAAAAGTGTTGCATGGGAATGGTTTAATTTAGTTCCATTTAGAGACTTGAGTTTTGGCTAGGTATCAGGAAAAGGGTTTTCACCCAGAGAGTGGCTGAACACTGGAACAGGCTCCCCAGGGATGTGCTCACAGCACCAAGCCTGTCTGAGTTCAAGGAGTATTTGGTCCATGCTCTTAGCCACATGGTGTGATTCTTGGGGTATCCTAAGCAGGGCCAGGACATGGACTCAATGATCCTGACCGGTTCCTTCCAACTCAGCATATTCTATGATTCTATGAACTTTGTCATCCATACAGGAAGTCATCAGGGCTACAAAATTATATCTTTTATTTTCCTCAAATTGCTATTTGAGTGGAGAAATGACACTTTATTCTGACATTATTTTCCTAGATGTGTTTCTAACCTTGTTTTTCATGGAAGCAAAATTGTTTTTCAAGAAGCAAATACTGTTCAGAGAGGCAGGCTTCTGTTTTCAGTGGACAACTTTTCACAGTTATCCACAATTCCAAAGGCATTGAGACCATCACTCAGCTGCTCAGTAATTTTTAATACCCCAGTTTTATAGAATGTGCAGCTATCAAGACAAACTGAAAAGCACACACATGCTGTCCTATAGAAAAAATACTCCCTGCATGTAGCCAGTAACATGCTTTGCAGTACACATAAGCTAATTACATTGCTCCAGGATAGTTATCTCAACTGCAAATTCACAAACAAGGAAACCAAGACCCAGAAGGTTTAAGTAGCTTGGTTACCAGGAAATCTGCGGTTAAGAGACTGGTTCTAGAAATCTTTACCAAGTTCCTCATGCTCTAGTTACTGGGCTGCATTTCTGAAAGGATTCCCCCCTGAAGCACTGCTAGTTTACAACTACTCTCCTGGCTCTCTATTGCAGACCATTCGGTTTCTGTCTGAATTTGTTTGGTTGTTTTTGTTGACTGCAGCAGTGTCAACAGAGGCAATTCATCTCTTTTTTCTGCTTGTACATGCAGGAGGGTCTCTTTTAGGGAGCTGTCACATGTGACTAGCAAGTGGCATTACCAACACAGCACTTCTGTCCAGGATATTTTGAGGTGAGCCACTTAACAAGCTGCCTCTGCATTGGAGCTTTGTCTAGAAAGGTGGAATTCAAAACACTGCAAGGCCTGAACTGCCTCCTATAGATGAGCCATTTCCAAACGCTTTTTATATAGCACAGGGTAAGAGCATGCAGTTCAGCTGGTGTGCAGCAGGGTCATGTGTAGCTTATTTCAGTATCTTCAGTCCAAATGTCCTAGCAGAGCATGTGTTGAGCCATTCTGAAAATCTGGGCTCTTGTCTGAAGACAGGTCAGCCTGCATCTGGTTCCCCTTCAAATCTTTCCCAAAGTACAGACATCTGGACTTTTTCAAAGGCATGGAAGGCAATTAGGCATGCAGCTCCAAATGTTTCTCAAAATCTTCCCACAAACCTTAGAAATACAGACCCTCGTACTCATGCTGTTCTCCAAGTGCTGAAATAAGTGGAATTACAACAGTGTAAGATAGAAGTGAGGGGAGGAAATGACCCCATGAGAGGCCCTTCTGGATGGCAGTGGTGAAAATGAAGCTGTTAATCATCACACTGCATAGTGATGAGACTCCACTACCAGGCTAATAAATACTCTGATCCAGCATGGTATGGATGCACAACCAGATGTGTTCTTGTCTGCAGAGGCATCAGAGGGATTTCAAGGTCTGCAGTGGATCTGCTGGAGACAGAGGAATTATTGACAGTGTTAGCAATTTGAATAGTTAAATTGATGAGGGGCTCAGAGAAAATGTCAGTAAATTAGAAATCATTAGAGACGTTTGAAAACCATTAAGGTTGAGAATTTTGTTAAAGGACATGTTTATTGCAGCCATGACTGAACCCTGTTAGAAATGAAAAGACATTTTGTAATATCACTTGAATGAAAAACACTTGAATGACAAAACAAGGCCATAGATATGTCTGTAAGTACACACACACGCACATTCAAAAACACCGGTATGCTTCTAAAAGAGCAAAGTTTCAGATAAACAAAATGAGAGCAAGAATTTGAACAGGGTGGGGAGTTGAAACAGAAGTTTTTAACTTATTCCTGATTTCTTGGCTCAGGTATTGAACATAATAAAGAGAAAGCAGAACAACATGATTTTCTATTTGATTCTCCCTCCTGCTGCTCTGTGAATGGAAGTGGTGAAGCGCTGAGGATGGGGATAGTCCGTGGAGACAGGGGTCTGAAGAGAGAAGAGAAAGAAAAGGCATCTAAAGGCTTTCTACTTTTGTGCATTAAAAGTTTTAAATATTGTAAAACTAATTATTTTATGAGAAATGCACTGCTGTATTGTCTAATTGTGCAGACAAAACATATTTTTTTACTGTAATCAGCAGAAATCATCCATCTCTATAATGTTTCCCAAACTCTTGATTAGCACAAAGTTAATTTGGTGTTTATCAGTCCAAAGCAAGGGGAGCATGAAATTAAGTCAGGGCCAAATCTTCATTTCCCTCCTTCTACAACTTCTTTTTGACACAAACAGTCATTCTGTTCAATCATGGATGAGTTTAAAATTGATGATAACTTTCTGATTTCTGCTGTTATAGAGTATTTTCATGTTATTCAACGTGGCATTTTTCTCTGCTGCATTTTATTTATCCCTACCTCCAAACCTCCTGAATACTCTCTTAAATACAGCAGGTCCAATTTGACTTTGGCACAACTCCCTGGCTTTCCAACTTCCTTTCAAATTACAATTTTGGACTTATTTTCTAATAATACCAATAGGTGAAACGATGTTGAATGTAGATGTTTCTTTTCCAGTGTTATGACAAACCACAGTGGTCCAAGGAGTAGCCTCTTTCAGTTTCAAAGGCTGAACTTTATCCTCCTCAAATTGTAATATTCCCTCACTATTGTCTACAGTTTGTCTTGCTCTCCTGCATCAATATACGACACAGGCAGGGAGGCTGCACTTCTGAAACAGCCACATGGAGCCTTCAAGAGGCAGTCTGAAGCCACGTGAGGAGTCATCAGCAGGGTTTTTCAGTGATTATCACTCTCCTTGGGTTTTGTGCAGCTGGTGGAATGTGTTTTACTGAAGGTTAGCCATGATGAATGAACCCCATATGGGTTAAAATAAGTTGGGACATAACCTCATGTCTCCTAACAAGGTTTCCCTTCTGTAGAAGTTCATGGCACATCTCCTTCCATCTTCCTCCACTTTTTCTGCTTCTTAGGGAGGTGTGTTTTAAAGGGTCATGGTTCAAAGATATTTTATTACAAGTGAGTCACTTCACATGCAGAGCTGCTGTATGTCCCAGTCTTATTAAAACAATAAGGACTTTGCCCACTGAAAATGATGCCAACAGGCTCAAGCTTTACAATGCAAAATATATCACAATTTTTCTTGCTCCTGTTGCCTTTTCTCCCTGTTTTCCCTACAACATTAGTGGATGCTTCCATTCAAGAGACATTTAAAAAGGGCATTTTTTGAGGCCACTTGGAATTGCCTTTCTTGATACACCTGATATCCCTACTGAAATCTAATTTGCAGTATGGGGCTTTGTAATTTCATGCTAGAACAGCATAAAATGGAAGAATAACTCATCCAGAAGGAGAGGATTATGTAACAGTAGTGAAGGAGAATCAGCACAGACAGGGAAAATCCTTTGCAAACTGCTGGTTCTGCAGTGCTGTACACCTGCTAATTGGTTTCAAACAACAGGGAGACCCACTGCCAAGTAGCGGAAGGAAAGAGAGGGAGGAAATTATTAGAGCTCACCTAAATTAACTCACTTCACTAAAAGGTATATTGCAACTGAATAAAATCCTCCTGTGTTGTCCAAGCTCCACCTCATGAATGCCTGCTTTTCCTTCTGTGGAAAAGGCGTCACTGGTGTACTTCAGCCATTGAGAATGAAAAATGAGACATTTGGACTAGGGATGTGCTCAGCCTGTTACAAGTCATGACAGAGGCAGGACAGTAGAATTCTGGGAGAGCATGACACACTACATTACAGATTTGGTGTGAAAGTGTGCTGAGATAATGGAACCTATGGACTCTGCCCCAGGAAGGACATTCGTGAGCAAAGGAAAGGAATTGCTGGCAGACACACTGAAGAAACTTTGAAGATTGATAAGCTAGACTTGGAAACCTCATTAATTATTCCAATAAATGCATGCTCTAAAGGTGCCACAGATCTCCACTGGAGAATGGGGTAGACAGCCCTACACAGCCTACTTTGTTGTCCTGGTCTTGGAGTGCTTGAGGATGGGACTGGTGTGAGAAGAGCAATGACACTCAGTGCTGTATACAGCTATTCTAGGCTGCTCCTTACCTTGAAAACATCCACACTAGGGCACAGATAAAATATACTGCCAACCAAAGGTATACAAACACAAGTTCAGGGTGGAGAAAAAACAAGGTTGAGAATTGCCATGGATAGGATCAGGCGATAGGTGGGAGAGCCAAGGAGAGAGAGCCAGAGGAGCTCTGCTGCAAGAACACCCTACTAGTTTCACCATACCTTTTTTTTTTTTTATCCAGTATGAATTCTCCTTGCTGCTGCTAATGTTATGGGGATTGCTGTTTTATCGATCTATGCACCATGATTTCTACATTTGTCTCCTAAATGGTTACTGTTATCTAAGAATCTCATGTACAATTCAGCTGGAATTGCTCTAACATGCAGAATGCTATGTCATCTAAAAAGGGGGTCACGTCACTGTTCATAGCAGTTTTTTGAACATTCATTCAGTAAATATACAAAAAGCATCATCCTACCATGGTGCCTTTCACCACTCTGTTAAACACTTAGCTGTTTTGAACACTGATATTTTTCTGTGCACTGTTTACCTCTCAACTAGTTTTTAATGAAGTAACTTTACCCTAAAGCTCTTAATTGTCATAATAACATCTTCTGATACTTTTTTTCACATTATCTTGCAAGCAATGGCTGCCCAGTAGGAGCAGGCAGTTAGGAATCATGGAATAGTGACACTGTGTCACACTTGGGTAGGTTGAAAGCTCTGAGAGCACAGCAGTGTCCTGACACCTTGACCATGCTTTCTCCATTTAACAGGAAAACCTCTCTGGTTAATAAATTATCTTTCAAAAATGAAAACTTACAAAAGCAAAGATGGCACCTCTGAGAAACAGCAGCAGAGCTAGATACTGGAAATCAGAATTTACCAAAAGGAAGTGGAGATTTGGAGGATGAGTTCAGGTGACTGCAGGTCAGTGCAAGCTGTTTGGGGACATCAGTAGAAAACCTATATGGAGAAGTAGATGATGCCAGGGACACAGTCAAAGACAAAGACAACAAAATCAAACAATTAAAACTGCAGAGGAAAAATCTGCATTAAATCAATGATCAGCTGTAGGCAGAGATCATGGCAATGTCCTGACAGATTTCTCTATACTAAGGTAATAAAATGTATCATAAAATGGGTATATTAGAAGTAAGAAATATGAAAATGAGACATTTGGGATGCTTGCAAATCACACAGGAGTTGAAGGAGAAACTGTACGAGCAAGAAAAATTCAGAGCCTGCCAGTTAAGTAATGTATTAGAAGAACTTTACAAGCTCAGGGAAGTTCAGAGGAAGTGGTTTCTGCAAGTGAAAGGACAACTAGAAGAATTAGCTGAGAAAGATGCACTATTGGCAGTAGTGATGAAAACAAATACTGGCATGCTCCCCCTTTCTGCATAAGTATGCTGAAGGCAAGCTTCTGGAAAACTCCCTCTAACACAAAATTTCTTTTCTTACATTTGGAATATCTTAAAAGGTCTTGCCATAAGTAAGTTTGCTTTGGACTTTTAAGTTACTATTTATCAGTAACAACATTACACTATGTTCAGTGGCCGTATATTTGATATACTGGTGCAAATCCTTATTCATAGTTCAGTTTTAAAAATGCACTATTATCATTTTAAGAATAGCTATAAAGGCTCTGCAGAGCTGTCAACATCAATTTAGTGATTTCCCCTTGGACTGTTTCTGACTATGGCAGGGTTAAATTTCTTCACAATAGCTTGCATGGTGTTACATTTTAGATTTGTGATTAAAACAGGGATGTTTTTGTTATCACTGAGCATTGTTTACACAGTGTCAAGGCCTTTTCTGCTTCTCACACCGCCTCACCAGTGAGGAGGCTGAGGATGCACAAGAAATTTGCAGGGGACACAGCTGGGACAGCTGACCCCAACTGACCCACAGGATATTTCATACCATATGATGCCATGCTCAGCCATAAAACTGGGGGTGGGGCGTGGAGGAAAGGCAAGAGCTACCATTTCTCAGGCACTGGCTGGGCATTGGTCAGTTGGTGGTGAGCAAGTGTTCTCTTTTGCATCGCTTTTTTTACCTGGTTTACTGTTGTTTTGGTTTTTTTTCACCCTCTCTTTGTTTTTTGTACTTTCCTCCACCCCCTTATTAAAAAAATATTAAATTCCCTTTATCTCAATGCAGAAGTTTTCCTACTTTTACCCCTCTGATTCTACCCCTAGTCCTACTTTAGGGGAAGTGAACAAGCATCTGTGTGTTGCTCAGCTGCCTACCAGGGTGAAATCTTCTGTGCATTAATACATGAGCTCATGTGGGTTTTTTTTAGAAGCAAGTAAACTTTAGGTTCTGAGCATAGTTTTTTAAAATTTGATTGTTAACTGTGAATATATTTTATAGTAAATAGCTGCATGTAGTAAAAACCCAACAGAGAACTCACTGCCTCAGGCAAAGGAGAAAAAAAATGCAGTTTGTGGCAATCTGACTGAAAGTGGGCAACGTACAGTACTTCATCCATGATCCTGGAATCTACTTCCCTACTAGACTATCCGCTTTGAAATTTTTTCACCTACAGGTCACACTGCAGATTGCAGAGTATATGTTTTCTCCAGACTTTGAGAAAGGGCATGAAGGAGTTTAAAGATGTTGGAGAATATGTTAGTTTAGCTTGGTTAAGAAGGGCTTTCATTAGTGGACATTAATTCAGACAGTACATATCTACACACTTGGCTGAAACCTTTTGTTTGTGCATCTAGACACAATAGGCACTGGAACTTCTTAAATACAAATTAATAAATACATGTAATTTTTGTGGATGAAAAGTTAAATCCTAAAGTCCAACATGGCAGCTGGCCAACTGATAATTATGCTGAGCCTTCAGAATTATCCCTGACATTTATGCACAAAGCAGATAGATGAAGCTTGCCAGGCCGAAGCTGGCAAGTAAACCTGCACTGAACAAATATGATATAGGGAAAAAAATTCTGAGATGGTGAAGGGAAAGCTGTGATTCCAGGAAATCATTTTCACTGTAGCTCGTAGCAGCAGTAATGAAGAAAAATTCCAGAGATGAAAAGCCTAGAACAACCCCTTAATCTCTTCCGTGCCTGTCCTGTGTGACAAGTCACCCTTTGAAATCAGAAGAGATATAGTCTAGAAGAGGAAACTTTGAGCATAAAGAGATTGGGCAATGCTCAGAGGTAAGATGAAGTCAGAACAAAGACAAATTCTACTTAAGATGCTGAACTGTGACTCAGAGGAACTAAATTTTCTTCCTGCATCTTTCCTCCTTTTCCTCTGGCAAGTCAGTCTCTATATCTTGGTTCCCCAATGGAATAATGAAGCAGTAATATTAAATAGTATGTTTCTTTTCATACTTGAGAGCATTGGTTTGTTTGTTTGTGTGTTTTAAACTAGAATAGTTTTACAGAACTGAGGGAGAGACTTATAAGACAAATGGTTGAAAGAGCAAATGTGAGGGGGCAAAAAAGGAGCTGTGGCAAAGGCTGAGGGTAGGAATCTCTTACTCTGTAACAACAACGTCAGAACAGTTTATATAACCTAAAAATCGTTTAATCATAGAAAATGCCTGGTACAATTAAACCCCAATCTAAATAGAGACCTTTCAGTACTATTTTTATTGGATAATACTTACAATGAGATGTGTGTGAACTGCCTGTAAAGAGGTATTTGTGTCAAGGGAGTCTCAGTTGTATTACCTGAAATTCATCGACAATTGCACCTGTGCAAAGCCAGACTGATGTCACCTAATTCTTGTTGTTCCGTGTTGCAGAGAAAGCTATGAGAAAAACAAATGTTCGGTGGCATCAAGGCTAAAAAGGGCTCCAGAAATATGTCCTGAGAAGAGTCACAGAAGATAACTCTGCAACGGGGTGGATAGATTTGTTGCCCTCATTTTTCAGTAGATCTTCTCAACTAGCTTCAGCTGCTGTCCTGTATGCACATGTGCAGGATGTCCTGTATGCACACACACACATACAACGTGTGTCCTATAACACACACGAAATCTGAATGTGGCTTACACAAAACTTTAGAGGCTTCTGTAGGAGCCAACAGCAGCATTAGAGCTTCCAAATGTATTATACAGTATAAAATTGTTACTTCACGCAACACGTAAATATTTGGTGTAATTCTGCACAGAGAGAAAACAAATCTTTCTCTGGTTTTGATAAACTACTTCAATAGTGATTTTACAGGTCATACAAAAATAAGGGTTGTTTTTTTCTGTTAAACCAGGGATAAAGAACCTGAATGAAGAGAAATCGCATATGCAGCACTGTCCTTTCTACAATTTTCAGTCTTTAAGAATGATGCATAAAGGCTCAATCCTATGATGTTTCTGTCCTTCTCATCTTTATTTTAGGGGTAAAAAGGAAAGAAAATTATGTGCTTGGTTATCACAAAAAAAAAAAAAAAGAAAAAAGAAAAAAAAAAGAAAAAAAGAAAAAAAGAAAAGCAAAGTCTTATTTTTAATTCACACATTTTTCATGTTCTGAATATAGCTGAATTCCTGCAGAGGAAATCTGTATAATTACAGTCAGGTGACACCACCTTCGTGTTGAAGACACCAATATGTGCCAGAAAGTGCTACGTGACGCTATAAGCAGCAGAAGGGAAGGCAAGCAAGAAGTGACTTGAAACAGGTACCCGAGCATATGTGTTATACAGACCTGTTAGATCTGTGTGTTATACAAACTTTTGCTTTCTTTACAGTTTATTGGAATTTCGGTTAAAATCACATTTAGAGCAGCAATTCATTGCTTTTAAACAGTAATTTTCTTAATCTGAAAACTTTACATACTAAGATGATGAAAGCTAGTTTTTCTTACCTGCGTTTTTCTCATTACTCTTTCTAGCATTCATTCTTTCCAAGTGCATGAGGCCTCATGAGGGTTCATATGCACACATACTGCTGCAGTTATCCTAACCAGAAAGACCACTGTGTCTTAACAAGTTAGTGATCAATAGCACAGCTAACCTGAGACAGTGCAGGTTTGTGCTGTGCTGTACATCCAGCTTGGTGTGTGGCCTCTGGTGTGCTGCACACACTCACTGGCTGCAGGGGAAACCCAACCTGGTCATGGTAATGAAGGAGCCTGCTGGCAGCTCCCATGTGGCACCAGTGATTACCACTTGCATGCCCTGTATCTTAAAACATATTTCCATTTTTTCTTTCTCCAGTCTAATAGAAGATGGAAAGGAATGATGCACACTCTCTAAATATTGGGGGTTAATTTCTTCCTGTAAATTACATTATCTATATTGCATATTGCAGAAAGTGCTGAAGACCTTGACCAAAAGGACCTTTTTTGCTAAAACACTCTCTCCGTGTTCACAGATGATCCTTTGCTTGAATCGTGGCACTCAACAGGTGAGTTAATATCCCCTTGTTTGGGAGTGGAGAGGCAGTGTGGAGAGATCAAATCATTTATTGAGATCATAGAACCTATGGAAACTGAACCTAGATCTTCAACAAGTCTAATAAGATGCATATTGCTCTTCTACTTAAAGCAATTAGATTTAAACACAAGATCAGTATTTCAATAGAAGATTCCCTTGCAGGGAGAAATTAATTTTCTTCATTCACATACTCATGTGACTGAACACTGAGGTGTCACCTTATATGGTGACACCTAATAATCAGTGAACAGAAGTAGGAGTCAAGGAACGCTTGTAATATTTAGCTAGAGATATAGACTTATCCAGTCTTGATTTTGAGAATACTGAAACTACAGCTGACTCAGTATCCGATTTCTTTACCTCAAAACTGTCTCTAGTACCCCAACAACTTTGAGGTTGTTGGAAAAAACATGATAAAAAAGTTGCCAAATGTGCTGTATTTTCAGAGGTGCTGCACTCCTGCAGCTTCTACTAACTTCCCTGAGGCAGCTCTGCAGAGAAGCAAAACTGCTGTCCCTCTCTGGGCAGAGCTCCAGACAATATTCCTATAACAGCGCTGACTTCAAAGGAGGCTGAGGATTTGACCATCAAGAAACCAGAGCCAATACATATAAAAATCATTTCACTGCAGGCACCAAGTGTACTTCTGTGCAACTTGCCCTGTCCCCCATAACCTGTCACATTCAGCAAGAAAGGCTCTGGAGGAAAGATGGAAATAGTAAATCAGGCAGTTGAATTATTTGAAAATAATCTTTTCCAAAGGGAATATAGGCTACAGACTTTTAAGAAGACAGGACTTTAGAGCTGACAAGTGCATCTAGCATGTCAATGTGGTAATGAAGTTAGTTCTGCACTGTTTGGAAAACAGCAGATTTCCTTGCAAGGTTTGTGATTAAACATCTATCAGAAAATAATGATTTCCTTGCAAGCACTTAGGCACCAAATATAAAGACTTAGAGGAAGAGCCCACCAGAGAAAGAACCTACTAAATATCACTATTGAAAGCCACTGTTATCGTAGAGTCCTCATACTATTCACTGTTAATTATAAAAATTCATATCTGTAAAACTGAAGTACCCAGTGGGAGAAATATGCTATTTAATGTGCAGAAATCCTTTTACACACACACAAAAATGGTGCTATTATGTAAAAAACAGCAGTTGGAGAGAGGAGAGAGAGAGGATATTGACTTGCATGTATGTCTTGTTATTGAGGAGGATCAACAAATTAGCTAAATTACAAAGGAGAAAAACTATATTTTGCTGCATATGAATAAATATTTCTATAATGAACTTGAGTAAGCAGAAGAGCAATGGTTGCTTTCCTGGGAATGGAGTGGAAAAGGAAGAATTTCTGCCCAGAAATTCATATTTGCACTACTTGTGCCTATACAGAATATTAGATCAAATGGAAATGTATGAGTAAATTGAGTATGAAGTATTTGGAACAAATCTGAAAAAAAAAAATGGGCTCATTAAAATTACTCTAAAATAATACCCTTAACTTTTTGAAGGAAGTTGTTACTTCTTCCTGTGCCATTTTACTCCTATTTTTCATAGTTTCTTCTCTTCCATGTCTTAATTTATATTTTGGTGAGGAGAAATTTGGTGAGCAGACAAAAACAATTCCCTAATTTTTCTACATATTTATTTTATATTCTGAGAACAAACAAAACCTGAAACAAATACATGGAAATTCACACAGCACATGAACAGGATTCTTGTGATAACTATTCATAGCCTGGCATGGTACTAGGTACAAATATGGATATCATAACTGAGAATGCTATACATTCTCCTTCTGTGAGACTAGAATGCCAAAATCTACCTTTCTTTGGTCTTTATTTTCAAATAATGACTTCTAAATTCTGTATTTTTTAAAATGAGGCATTAGGGTATTCTCCTCTTTGAAAAATAATCTAGATAAAAAAGGATAATCTGATTCAATAGAAAAAATGTGAACATTTTATTTGCTAGATTTCTCTAGATAAGACACCAACTTCTTTTTGAATAAACAAACATGTTGATTTATTCACAGTTACTATGGGTAGGTATTTTTGCCAATCAAACATAACAGGTATATATTGTAGAACAACATCAAGAGGTGTTGAGAGGATGCAACTCAGTAAAAACAAACAGGTCATACACTTAGGCAAGAATAATGAACTGAAGAAAAATAAGGTGAGGAAGAACAAGCTAAATAATTGCATGTCAGACTTGGATGTTAACATAGATCATAAGATGAATAGAAGTGAGAAACGTTATGCTGCTGTAAAAAAGGCAAACCCTTGTTGCAACTTACAGCCTATGTTATCACCTAAAAAATATTTACCAATTTTTCAGCTCTTCTTGAAGATGTCTGCCCCAGCTGTGTTCAATTTTGGATACTTCAAGGAAGGTATTGTCCTACTGGGGAAAAGAACAGAGGAAGATAACAATAATTACCAGGCTTGCTAAAAGTGTAGTTGTAAAGAAAAGCTTAAGGAATTAGGATAAATTTAATCTGACAGTCCTCTGAACAGCTGAAGTTCAGAGAGAAGAAAACTAAGAGGTAAAACAACAGCAGCTTTCAAATACACAAAAGGTAATTTCAATACGAGGAACAAGCTGTTTTCTGTGTCTGCTGTGCACAGAACAGAGGCATTTTGCTCTCCTAACTGTTTGCTCATCTCTGTTGAAATGCTGTCTGGAAATGGACATGTTACCCAAATAACACTAAATACAGTCTTTTCACTGCTACAGTTTTCCTGGTGCATTAAAAATACACTTAAGAAATACAGTTTGGGAAAAGCATGGCAGAACTGGAGAAAAAGAAAAAATTCTTCCTATGATTGTAGATGACTCTCCTCCTCTGAAGCAGCTGCAGTCTGAAATTGTTTTCAAAGAACCTTCCCCTCACCTCTGTGCTGAATGAACCTACAGAAAAACCTTGCACAAGCTTGATTTGAAACGAAATAACTCCCATTTTGGAGTGGACTGTCTGATGAAGATGTAGTTATAAAATAAATAATGATTCAGCTCTAACTTTCAATTTTGTCCTTATTAAGTTGCTCAACCAGGTGTTGAAGCCAATAGAATTTGCTTTTCCTCTGCTGGAAAGCTATTTTGAGTGCAGCGTGACTGAAGAATAGCCACTTATTAGCTGCTCGGCAGTGCTCCTGGCTTTGCTGCTAGAATCCCCCACAATTGCTCGAACAACAGTTTTGCCAATACTCATCTAGCTCAATCAGCGGCTATAACACTGGAGTATGAAATTCTGCAGTGTTTGTGAGGGTGGTAAGTTGCCTGCTGTTTAACATCTCTGTTTCATGGTCTGGTGTCAGGAGGGAGGCATCGCTGATTCTGATCTTCAGTTTGTATTTAATTCTTTCTCTCTTCAATCAACTGAATTCTCTTGTAGTCTTAGTGCAGTTTCCATCCTCACTGAAATTCCTGGGTAATGTTGCTATGTGTTGTTATGGAGTTGCCATGTTTTATGCTGGAGCTATCTTTCCTTCATGATGGGGGATGTAATTCTTCTGCATCCCAACTGGACTGTGAGGATTAATTAAAGTTTGCAATGCACTGTGAATACCTTGTATGCCATTGAAGTGGAAATTATTGTTTATTACAGCCACTCTGAATGCCATCTGGGATTTCCATGTTCCTGTTTCAGCTCAGTTGTACGTTACCAAGCTCAATCTGGTACCATGAACAAAAGATTAGCACGGCAGTCTCTTGTTCTGTGTTTGGTGCTGTGTCCAGCCCTTGTGTAAGTCCGCATACATCCCGAGAAGCTGTGCTTAGCACACTGGAGCTCCAAAGGCTTTTATGTAGCTGAAGCCTGCAACATCCCTTTCTTTTTTCTGCACTTCCACTCTGGTATGGGTTGGATCCACAAAGCAGCGGATCCCTCTGGCCTTCTCCACTGTCACCCTTGCCTGCAAGCCAGCTTTGTGAGACTGTAAGGAATGATGGTGAAATTGGACTGCATTTTGTAAAAGATGCTTTTTCCCACGCAACAGAATTGTACCTTTTTGGTGGTATCTAAAATCCCATGTGCACATGATGAAAAGGGCTGAGATCCAAGCCAGTAATGCATAGCCATCCCACAATATTCTAGTATGTTTGCGATACCTACAAAACTTAACCCCAAACCTGTTTTGCGAGTTCACTGTAAGATCCTCTGCAAGGTCAGGGAGTATCTCTGAACTACAAAAACCACAACTATGATTTGTTATTCTGCTTTTATGCACCAGCTTTAGCTTAGCTAAGAGTACATTTTAAAACACATTCTTGTGACTTCACTGTCTTTGTAAGCCACAATAAGCAAATGGGGTTAAATGACTGTGGGAACTCACCCAGTATCACGAGAGATACTCAAAATGGCACAAAACGTAACCACCCCACTCACTTGTGAGCTTTCCCTGGGGAACAGATGAGCTAACAAAGAACTTAAAGTTTACTTCCTAACTGAAGGATTCTATTATGTATCTTATCTAAATAAACTGGGAGGCTTGACCTTCCTAGGAGTGCACCATTTTCACAGAGGTACAAGTGCAGTCCTCTGATCACACCAGTTATTGCCATTTACATCTTGCAGGTCTGACAGATTTCAGTTTTAGAGTCAGACCCCGGTGCTGAGTGCTAAATAAATACTCACCAAAAGTTAGGTGTTATCCATCTGATAACATTTGTGTTCTCTCACTCCTTCATAGTATTAGATTCTCCTCCACCTTTCAAGTGTCCCTTCTGGCTTTTTGTACAAGCACAAAATTATATTTGGCAGGAATTCTTCTGTAACTTGTCCTCAGTGAAGACAGCATCATGTGCATTACTCTCTTCCTCTGCCACCCTGAGACATTATTTTCTGATTTTATGAATAAAAGCTTAGGTGCCATCTACACTTTCACATTCTGGAGCCAGCCTAGCGAGCAGTGCCTATTTCATAATTTTCAAGTAACCACACCGTGTGGATGCATATCTGTTTGTCTCTACACATGTCCAACCAGCCATCCTGTCATAATCAATTTTTACTTAATATCTTCAGAAATAATAAGCTCTTAACAATTCCATAAAAAGTGGTTACAGAAAATGAACTCTATTAAGTGTCCCCACCAGGCAAAGGTTTCAGCAAAGGTAAAAGTCACCTTTGGCATTTGGGCTGCTATTGGGGAACCAGCATGAAGAGCTCAGAAACATGGATTATCTCTTACACAGCCAGTAGCAAGGGAGATGAGACTATAAAAAATGCAAACAGAAAGTTCCAGGTGAAATTTCAGAGAATACAGGGCTTGTGACAAATCTGAAGGATAGATGAAGAACTGGGAACAACAGAGAAGAGACTGGAAATCAGAATGGAAGAATTATACAGCAGAAACTGACACCTAAATGTTTATTACAAGATAAACACAATTTATTGTCATTATGGCTTCTTTGATTACCTTTCAACCTTTTCTTAACGATGCCCATATGTTGCAAATAAGAAGGTTTTATGACTTCTGTTCTCTCACCTTTCCCATGGCTTACATTCCCACTTTAATTAATACATTGACATCAGATGCCTCACCTAATGCTCTTGTCCCAGTACTCCATTTGTGGTAATCCCTGGAGACCCTGTTCCAGTGATGTTCACCAGGTGGCGAAGCTGGCACTGCTGCGCTGTTTCCAGGCCATCTGTAGGTACCGATTTAAGGGGCCAGGGGCCTTTTTTAACAACAAATACTTGGAAAATGCTTAAAATGGCTTATAATGGTGAGAAAAAAAATGTTATTAGATTCTATGTGGATTTCCTGAGAACAATAATAAAAGAGGAAAATATAATATGCAGTGAGGAAATGGTAGCGCTGTAAGGAAGGGGCAATGCTCCCTTTAGTTACTGTGTATCTCTGGATGAGGAAAACAAATGTCAAGAATCTATGAATTAATACTTTCTTTTTCTGTTGATATAAATTTCATAGGGAAAACAACATTTTCTCCCTCTGATCTCTTTGAAATTATTGTGACTAGATGAGGTCTTGGAATGAAATCCATGGTGAGTAAAACTGTGACTGCACATGTCTTACCCCAAACCAATTTCCTAGCTTGTGTGCTTATAGATGTAAGAATATCACCGAAACTTGTAGTACTCTTTCCCCTCCAATCTGGCTTCACAATGTCAAGACTGTAATGATGCAGTAACGTCAAGACTTTCTCCCTTCAGAGGACTTGGAGGTGATGGTTGATGAAAAACTCACCATGAGCCAGCAATGACTACTCATAGCCCAAAAAGCCAACTGTGTCCTGCAGTGCATCAAAAGCAGTGTGGCCAGCAGGTCAAGGGACTCTCTTTCTCTACTCTGCTCTTGTGAGACCTCATCTGGAGTACTGCCTACAGTTCTGGTATCCCCAACATAAGAAGGACATGGAACTGTTGGAGCAAGTCCAGATGAGGGTCACAAAGTTGATAAGGGGACTAGAGCAGCTCCTCTACAAAGACTAAGAAAGTTGGGGCTATTCAGCCTGGAGAAGGTTGCACGGAGACCTCATAGCAACTTTGCAGTACTTGAAGGGGACCTACAGGAAAGCCAGAGAGGGCTTCATCAGGAACTGTAGGGACAGGACAAGGAGCAATGGGTACAAATTGAAAGAGGGTAAATTTAGCTTAGATATTAAAATAATTTCTTTACTGTGAGGGTGGTGAGGCACTGGAAGAACTTACCCTGAGAATTTGTGTATACCGCATCCCTGTTGGTGTTAAAGGCCAAGCTGGATAAGTCCTTGAGTCGTCTAATGTGAGGTGCCCCAGCCCATGGCAGGGGCGTTGGGACTAGATGATCTTTAAGGTCCTCTACGGCCCTCAGCATCCTATGAATCTATGATTCTGTGTAATTATGGAGATAAGCATTGACCCTCTTCCTGCTTTAACCAGATCAGCTCAAGAAACGTCTATCCTTTATTTATTGAAACTCTGTATACATTGTATACATACAATATAAAGAAACTGAGTTTTGTGAAAGATGCTACATCTGGATAGCATTTGTTATAAACTACTGTAACTGTAGCAGCTCTCAAGCTTTGTACAGACAGGGCACATGTCGGACATTGTAAGCGCTGAATGTTCTTAATCACTTTGTTTAAAATTACTTTGCATTGCCTCTTCCTATTGTGTGCTGTCTCTACTGAGAGGCCTATGCAAGAAACAACGAAAAAAAATTAGTCCCTTTACCTCCTTCTAGCAATCTTAACTCCTTATCCATGAAAAAAGCCAAAATTCATCAAGAGACAAGCTTAAGAAAAAAAAAAGGATGGGGGGGGGGGGGAATTTACAGTGCTTTTTAAATAGAAAAGGTTGATGCCTTTTCAGGTTTGGTTTCTTTTTTAGTGACAAGAAGGATGGAAGAACGATTTGCTTCTTTAATGGTTTTGCAGGTTTACATGAATTCCGCTTCCAGCAGAGGAAGTACTGACAGGATTAAGAGAAATGTTAGAGCTGTTTCCATCAGCTGGTGAATTTCAGCTGGCACCACCTGTGTCCTTTCAGTGGCTCCCAATCCAGTACACCCTGTCCTACTCCTTTCTCTGAGTATCATGACATAGGCTGAGTAAGCTGGGGCTGTTCAGCCTGAAGAAGAGAGGGTTGTGTGAAGACCTCAGAGCAACTTCCCAGTGTCCAGGGCTTACAGGGAAGCCAGGGAGAGACTCTTCATCAGGAACTGTAGTGATAGGACATGGAATACTGGATACAAATTGGAAAGGGGGAAAATCAGCTATGATATTACGAAGAAATTCTTTACTGTGAGGGTGATAAGACAGGAACAGGTTGCCTAAGGAGGTTGCAGATGCCCCAACCCTGGAAGTGTTCAAAGCCAGGTTGGATGGGGCTCTCAGCAACCTGGTCCAGTGGGAGCTGTTCCTGTCCATGGCAGGGGAGTTGGAACTGGGTGATCTGTAAGGTCCATTCCAACCCCTGAACATTCTCTGATTCTATGAAGTAAAAAGATGAGGCTGTTCCCATTGGAAGTATAGTGTGTGTGTGTGTGGGGGGAAGCAAAAAAAAAAGCTGGTGCTATATTTGGAGCATTCCTAATTGCACTGTTCTATTTCTAGCTGCCAAAATCCGTGCTAGAATTTTAATTAAGGGCTAAAATTATGCCGCAGATCCTGACAACAGGAAACAGCCCTAACAACGGGAAACAGTTCTGTTATTTAAACAGACTTTGGAATAATCAGACTTTATCTCCCGAAGCGGCACTCGAAAGAATATTAAAGCTGCTTTTGTTCTCCCGCAAAAGGGCTGCGCTTGCTCGGCAAGCTTTGGGAAACCATTAGGGCCAGGACAGGCAATGGGTCGTTCCCTTTCACACACGGCCCCCGTGGCCGGCAGGGAGCGGGCCGGCAGGGCCCCGCGCTCCTCACCCCACACGCCCCCGGCCACAGAGCCCCCTGCCCGCGGGGCGCCCCGGGCGGCGGGAGCAGCGCCCCCGGCACAAGATGGCGGCCTGAGGCGCCGCTCCTGCTCCGCCGGCCCCGCAGCGCCCCCTACCGCCCGCAGCGCCCCCGCAGCGCCGCGCTCCGCTGCGGCGGCCGCAGAGCACAACGGCGCCTGCGCGGGAGGACTCCCCGCCCCTCCCTGCGCGAGGACAGGCGCGTGCGCAGGAGGGCGCCGCTGCGCTGCCCCCGGGGCGGGGGCGGGGCCGGGGCCGAGCGGGTCACGTGACGCGCGGCTTGCGCTGAGTGACGGGCGGCGCCGGACCGGGATCGGCACCGGGATCGGGATCGGAACCGGGATCGGCACCGGCACCGGGATCGGCGGCCTGGCGGGGCGGGAGGAGGAGGAGGAGGAAGGGTCTCGGCCCCGGCGAGGCGCCATGGCGACCACCGTCAGCACCCAGCGGGGCCCGGTGAGTGCTGCGGGCGCGGGGTCCCCTCAGGGCCGTGTCCCGGCACCGCTCCCCGCGCGGGGCAGGCGGGCCCCGGCTCGGGGCGACCCCGATGGGCTGCGCGGTCCGGCCCTCCCGGCCCAGCCCCTGCCGCGCCGCTCTGCGAGCGAGACTCCGTGTGTTCCGCCTTGCCCCCGCTCCGGCCGCGGCTGGGGGGAGACAGGAAAAGCCCTCTCTTCTTCTCTGCTGGGGGGCGAGAGGAGGAAAGTCTGCCTCTCCTCCCAGCTCCCCGCCGGGCTTCGGGAGAGGACAGGGGAAAGTCCTTCCTCTCTTTGTCCAGAGGCCTTCCCGAGCAGGGAGCGGCTTAAACTAAACCGAACCTAAACCGCTTTCCCAGGGAAGCGGAGAGCAGCTCTCTGCGCTCGCGGGGCACGGTCGGGCCTCTGTCCCTGGAACCGCCGCCCAAGGGCTGGAACGACGCATCCAGTATGGGATGTAGGCGTGCGTGTTGGACGGGAGACACTGAGCAGTCGTAAAAACAATTTACAGCCTTCTGGGAGGTGGAGCTCACAGTTTATTGGGAATATGTTATTGTCTGGTTTTGCCCCGGGATAATCATGCCTCATACCGGGATGTTCCGCCGTGTAGTGTATAACATCAGCTCTCGACTGATGTGCTGTTCCTGTCTGTTCCTCGTGTCCGGAAGGATCTGACAGTAATTGACAGTATGATATTGCTTTGAAAGTGAACTGAGACCTTTTTTGGACAATCAGTTTAAACGGCTGTGTTTTATTTAGTAGAAACAGCTACTCTTTTTGTTACATCTGCAGAACCTTGTAAAAAGACCAGCGAGGTGAATTATGAAATTGTTAATCTTGAAGACCCGTGTTACTGTCTGTTGTCATAACAGTAATATTATATGATCATCAGTTTAATTCCTTAAAATGCCTTATTTGTCTGGCCTTCCAGAATAGGTTAATTTTATACTGGATTGTGATGATGGTTGGAATAAAAGTTTTAGATGGAAAATTAAGGTGGAAAAGTAAATTAAGTTTTTTGTTGCTCATTATAGTATCATTAAAAAACAACTGTTCTTGTTGTATCTGTGGTGACTTAGGCAGTTTCTAAGCCCAAAGGTTTGATGTGTGTGTGATTGCATCCAAATAGAATTCAGTCAATATATAACAGATTTCACTCAAAAAAGCTCAAAATAATATAAATTTCTGAAAAATAGTCAGAGTCTGTTTAATAGGAACTTCGCTTTTAGTTAGCCTTTAGTTTTATGTTTAGAGAGAGTTGGGGATATTGAGGGAATTGGTAACAAACACAATGGTGTGACTGAAGGTGAATGGTAGTCCTGATTTGCAGAGATGTGAAATTGTGCAGATATTTCTGTCCCTGAATTGGGGTGGCATTTCTTTCTGGGAGAAGTTTTGCTTGCCTGTGGTGCTAAACACCTTGTTGGCATTGAGTGGAGTACTTTTGATGTCTGCTTGTTTTGGCTTGGTGAAACTTCCTGGGCTCAGCCAAAATTTTAGTGAGAACCTTAAACATCATCTCAAACGTCATGTTTGAGTATCATAACTGCCAAATCTTAAATTTTTCAAGGGCGCTGCATCTCAGACATAGAATGTGTTTCTTCTAGATGTCTTGCTTTACAGTTTCCCAGGTACTCCTGTATAATCTCTTGGCAGTCTTTTGTTTCCTGAACTTGATTGAAGCTGGGCAAATGGAAAGGTGTGTGATGATTTATCTTGTGCAACTTTGGCTTTCTGGATTTTGGGCTTTGGGGTTTTTAGTGATGTGTTCCTAGCACTGTTGTGCATGCTTTTCTTCTTTGCCCGCTTTAGAGGTTTGAATGTTTTCAAATGAATTAATAAATTGTGCAATATTAAGCAGCTATTCACAGCTAAGGATATTGATATGATACATGCCAGCCTTTCTTAATTTCCTCTAGAGAGGAAGATAGGATTCTACTTGTGTCTATATATGAAACTGCATTACAAATGAATGGCCACTAAATGGTGCTAAAGGATTGGGAAACATTTTTTGTTTAGTGCTGGAGAGAACAGTTCTGTCTTTCACTCACTATATATAGCGTCTTTTCACACACTGTTATTTACTATATAAATATGTAAGGGCTACAAAATGATACCTTTTACAAGTGGGAGTATTAATAAACAGTTTGATCAGGGTTGAGGTTAAGACTGAGCCACCAAAACCTTGTATTTTTGATTCCTTGGTTAGCCAGTCATACCCAAAATTACTCCCCATTTGCCCTGCTGGCAAATATGTCAGGTCCTTCAAAATTAGATCAAGTACCAAGCTAGGACTACATAGTTTTCTGCTCCTAATTTCCTTAATAATCACTACTCTAATGACTTTTGTCTTGAGACTCTTCAAAACTTTGATATCTTTTTCTACAGGCCCTGGTCAAAAGTCCCTCTCCAGCTTTAGGGACTGGAAGGTGCTCTGCAGTCCTGGAGCATTCTCTTCTCCAGGCATAGACATAGATGTCATATGGACACTCTTCTATCTTTAATTTTTAACTCCTGTTTGTATACCATAGTTCCCCCTATTTATTTCACGTGAAATCTCCTCCATTTCAGTTCGACAACCGAGATTTCTTCTTGCATTGCATCTCAGCAGAGAGCCTGGCTCTGTTTTCAAAATGACCTCCTCATAGATACAGGGAAGCTGCTACAAGGTGCATTTTAAGTTTCCGCTGCTCTATACAAATCCTCAGCCTGACCTCACAAGTTTTGTGCTCCAGCCCTTTTCATGGGCCACCTTGGTGGGTCTTTGCTGGGCTCCCTCGAGCTCAATACTGCTGGGTCCACATGTGGTCTAACGAGTGCTGAGTAAAAGGAAACCATTGCTTTCCTCAGCCCACTGGCTGGGGTCTTGTTGATGCAGTGGAGTCTGCTGTTAGGCTTTATTGCTGTGAGAGTGCTCTGCTCATCCATGTTTAGGTTGCCCTGCACCTCTGTAGAGCTGCAGCCCTGCCAGTTGTTTCACAACCTGTACTGGTGCCAGGGATTTTTCTGTTCAAAGTACAGGACTTTGCCTATGTTGAATTTCATGGGATTCCTGCCAGTGAATTCTTATCTTTCTAGTTGGTCCTGTCCCCAGATATATCAGTCATTTCTCCCCAGATTTGGTGTCCTTCTGAAAACTGGTAAGTACATTCTGTGTTCACCTTTGTTTGCTGAGCAAAATGTTAGATACTAAGGTAGTCTCAGTACAGACCTTTGAAAAATTTTGCTTTTGACCAACCTCCAGTGTCATTCACGTTTGAACTTTAACTTCTAATCTCAGTGCCTCAGCCAGATTTTCATCCATTCAACCCATTTGGATTGTAATGACCCAGCTTTGATACTTTTCTGCTCTCTCATTATTCACATATTTCACTAATTTTATTGTAGAAGGCAGATGGCTCATTAGACTTTTTTTTTTTTTTTAAGTGTTGGTAAAGGCTGACTATTCCAAGTGGGTTATTTTTCTTTGTGTGTCAAGAAATGTTTTCCAGAAGCACTTGCTCTATAAATTTCTTAGTGACTGAAGTGAAGCTGACCTGCCTGTGGTTCCTCAGGTCATCCTTCTTACCCTTTTGAAAGCTGAGTATGAGATTTGTCTTTCTTCAGTTATAGGGCACTTCCTCTAATCTCTGTGACCTTTCAAAGATGTTAGAGATCAGGCTTGAACAAATATCAGCTCTTTCAGGACCTCTGGATGCATCTTATCTGGTACCATTTTTTTATTTAGTGTGCAAAACTTAGAATAATAGTTCAAAGTTCTGTCTTGTTCCCTTTTTCTTTCTCAAAGACAGTGAAGCCATTGAAAGGAGAATAGTTGGAACTTTTTTGAGCAGTTAGGTGTTTAAAGCTCTTTGATGTTTCAAAGAATTTTCATGTTAGATTTCATGTTAGATTTCCTTTGTAATTGCTAGTGTGGAAACCTTAGTTATGGTTTCCTGAATGCATTGTGTCTGGGCAAATGGTTCTGTAAGTCAGGGCAGGGCATTTGTGGTTGTCCTTGGCTCTGTGT
Source organism: Empidonax traillii (assembly GCF_003031625.1). Taxonomy (NCBI): domain Eukaryota; kingdom Metazoa; phylum Chordata; class Aves; order Passeriformes; family Tyrannidae; genus Empidonax; species Empidonax traillii. The sequence continues at coordinate 33,964 of NW_020955438.1, read as the reverse complement.
TCCCTTGCCCTCCTGTTTGTAGGTACCAGTACTTGCGTGATCAGTTACTGAGTTCAGGGTTCTGGTGACTTCGTTCCGCTTCCCTTTACTTCCAAACCTTATTTCACTTTCTTCTGATCATCCCTCTGCACTAACATATTTTACAACTATTTGCTCCATTTAGTGTTGTGCGAGAAACAGGGGTGAAAAGATACAGGGAGGTGAGACCGAGACACCCCCGTCCTCAGTTACTTCAAATAGCTGTAGAACATCACACTGCCTTCAGTTTGAGGAAGATGAGATGCAGTTTTTATACCTGCAGCTTTTCACTTTGAAGATCCTCAGAACTACCTCTCAGGTGGTTGTAGCATGTAGGAAAAGCAATATTATTCTGTTTCTAGATAATCCTTATTTTTGATATGCAATGCTGTCAATAAAGTTTATTAGGAAGTAATTATAAGCAGCCTTATTTTTTATGAATGCCTGTTAAGCATTTGTTTTCTGAAGTCTAGTCCTATCCATGTCCTATCGCTAAATGGAATTCATTTGTTGTTTTGCATTTAGTGACTGAACACATTTGAATTTCACATTCTTTCTTAAATGCCATTATGGTAGAGGGAAATGCATTTGTTTTAAAGTGGTTGTGGAGTAGGATCAGTAATTCAAGCTTGTCTCATATGCTCTCCTTGCGTTAAAAACAAAACTGTGGTTGAATGCTGGTTATGTAACTTTGTATTTTTGATTCAGGTTTGGAGGTGGCACTTATGTGCCTGCTTTTAAATGCTTTGAGGAAGATGTAAATTGTTCTGTCTCCTTACAGATAAAAAGCTTGTGATATTTGTTGCCATCAATATGGAATCGACTAATAATTAGCATAAGAACATACAGAGTAGTGTATTTTCATCATTAAGCGTCTCTCCTAGATATTTTACAGGCTATATCACCAGGACTTGTCTTCCAGATCTCAGTCAGAACTGAATGTTTAAAATGAGAGTATATGCATCTCCTGTTCCCTCACTCTTCCTTTTGGAAGGGTTTACCACTCAGATCTCTTGAGAACTTAGATAACACTAACTGGTTTTAGTTTCTATGTGAGTCTGCTCTGCAGTTCTAGGATAAGAATGTAGCTTTGTATGAGGTAACTGAATGACCTAAAATTAGCTTAGATGCCATAAGAAAACTTTGGTCTCTCTCTTTTGTCCCTTTTGGACCTCAGTACAGAGACTAGTTCATTTATATTATTTTGGAGCAGTATTTGGCTGACTTATATACTATCAGACTTATGTTGTGAATGACTTAAGTTTTCCAGTGTCCACGTTAAAGTGGTAGAGACAAAAGAGGCTGTCCTGTTTTCTGAGAAGTTGACAGAGGGAGCTTGCATATATGGAAATGAGATTTCTGGGCTGCAGCCATCACTTCTGCCTACGGGAAGTGTTTATGATGTCTGTTCCTGGAGATGCTAATAGTACCAGATTTGAAACTTCATTTAGGACTAGGGCTGGAGGGGGACCTGCTGTGTTGTAAGTGCCATTTCTTTGATAATTCTGGTGTCATTTCAAATCTTGCCAAAATGGATTATGTTTTATTTTAAAACCAACTCCTTTTTAATAATATGTATTCTAATGAGAAGGCTGCTACCAGGTCATGTGTAATTTCCAGCCAAACTTAAATAAGCTTTCTTTTATTATTAACTTTTAGCTTAGTTTTCTCCCTGTCTGCCCCTGTTTTTTTCTTCTCACTTTTTAAAACTAAAACTGCTTGGGATTTTAATGGGAAAATTTTAAGATGCTTGTAAGCAAAACTGATTCCTCTCTCTCCCTTCCAACAGCCTGGCAGCAGGCATTCAGTGCTTCCTCCTGAGCTTTTTAGATAAACTTCCTTTCTGGCATGTGACACCTACTGTTGCCAGGATTCTGAGGCTCTCAGATAGTCATACAAAATAGTCGTGCAACATGTGATTTGGCAAGAGGTTCGATTTCTATCTCCAAGATGCAATCTTGACATGCAAATGCTGTCTAATCTTGAAAAGATGTGTCCTCGAGGCCTGTTAACTTCCTAAGTTATGTTCTGTAGGCATGCATCTGCAAGACAGACACTTGAGTAATATTGCTTAGGATTGCAACATGAGAGATTGCATTGTCCTTTGCCTTTATGAGGTAGACAGTTCTCTATTAAATATATAAACAACTCTATAGGCAGTAGAAATAAGTACAGCTTAGTTATAAATTTCTATGCCACTTTACCCTTTGTCTTTTAAAATTTCGTATTACAGTATGTGTGTTAGTTTAAAACAACGATCTCTCTAAAATGTGTTAATGATAGTGTTCACCAAGCATTAAAACCTAGAAAAAAATCTGAGTTGTTTAAATGATAAGTAATAGGTAGAAACTTTCCCTTCTTTTACTGTAAAGCTAACAAAAAATAAATGGTGAATGCTGATTCATTTTGGCTCATGTGGTGGAGGTCCTCTAGTAAACTTTTTGTCATGATTCATCCTCTTGGTAGAGCAGATTTTTGATTTCTCCATTATTGTTTTGAGTGTGGTGGAATTTTGTCCCCAAGGTTAGTTGCAGCCCGCCCATGTTTAACACTGGAAAAGCATTAGGGCACCTTTACTCTATTGTGGGATTTGGTTCATAGGAAATACTGTTCCTACAATCTGTCTCGAAGGTGACTGTGAAAGTGACCTTTTCAAATGGAAGTAGTGTGCTGTGTCTTGACACAGGACTACGTGGATGCAATGTGAGCGAAAGAACTGGGTGCCATCAGATGTCATACGTGAATATGATGCAAAACTCGATAGCTTGGACATTTGTATGGACTATTTAAATGTTTATTTGCAGAACAGCTTTACCTCTATATGTCCTACTTTTTTTCAGAGGCTTATGTTGGAATTTAGCGTTTTTGAAGGTGAGTGTGAAAACATTCTCTACATGAGTTGGCAGTTTGTCATGCTGTCAAAACTAGAGTAAATCCAGCTGAATTTGCTACACTTTGATTTATATTCTTATCTTTCTTGTTCTGAATGTGGAAGACACACCTTTGAAGTATTTTTTTCCCTTCTTCCTCTTCCTTTTTTTAGGTGTATGTTGGTGAACTTCCTCAAGATTTTCTTCGCATTACCCCAACCCAGCAGCAACAGCAGATCCAGCTGGATGCCCAGGCAGCTCAGCAGCTACAGTATGGAGGACCAATGGGTACAGTAGGAAGACTCAGCATTACTGTAGTACAGGTATAAATTGTGCCATCTTTGTAAAACTAAGTAATTTAAAGTAATTAATACAATCTTTTTTGATCAGTGGCCATGAAAAGATTTTGTATTGGAATTCAAATTACTAAATTACTTGTAAAGGGGAATGAATTCCTAATGTTTTTGTAACTTCATGTCTTCTGTACCATCAGCATTTTGTCCAGTTTCATGTTTCATAGCTGCCTGATGCAGCAATTTCCTGTAAACCTTGCTATTATAGCACATAATCAAATAAACTCATGGGGTTTTTTTGCAGTGAACAGGTTTCTACAAAAACTTCTGTTAAGAAGGCTTCCTGTAGAAACACTTAACTGTTGAAAGACCTTAACAATTTTGAGAATATTGTAGGAAACTGTGGTTGCCTTATATATTTTTCCATAACTGTCTACTCTGTTCCATCTCCATTTCTTCTAATGCATTTGCTGTTTTTCTCAGGGCTTTCTGCAGGCTTCTTTACTGCTCACAACTATACAGTCCTAGGTCTTTATTTTTTACTTCCTCTTTTCCCTCGTTACACCCTCTTTCATGTCTTGGCAGTACTGTATTGCTGCATTTATTGTGTGTAAGATTTCAGGTTTTAAAACTTGTCTGTCATAACACAATTCTGTTTACCTACATTAGCATGCCTGATGTCCTTACTAACTTACTACACCTCTTTACAAGTGCTGTCTTTCAATCATTCTCTAAAAACATACCAAAGAGAGATTTACCCTCAAATTTAGCACCAAGGCTGGAATAGTACACGTATGGCATCAGCTCCTGGGTGAGGTCCTTACTGGGGAGTAAACCTATATAAGGTCTCTAAGCAAGAGAAGTACTGGTTGATCCTTTCTGTGTTTTTCAGTGCTCCTTTCCAGCTGATATCTTTCCTTTGAAAACTGAGGGCAATGCTTTTTCAAAGTTTATTAATTCTGAAGCCTAGACACATGGAACTCATTCATTGCACTCCATTGCAGCCCTCTTTCTAGTTCTGATGGAATAACCAGTGTGTGTTCAGAGAAGTGAAGAACTGGAAGCCTTCAGCTTTGAACAGCAGAAAAATGTTACCACTTTAGAGCATAGTATAGTCTATTTGGTATAATTTTTTTCCAGAGCTAGGAATAGATGATTCAGGTTAAACCTCAGGCCTATAAGGAAACAAAACATTCATCAAAGAATATGCCATGTGTCTCTTAACTCCCTAGCAGCTTCTGGCAAGTTGTGTGCTTCTCCATAGGTTGTTCATCTTTGACTATGTGCTTGGTCATCTTGAAGTGCTTTTTGTCACGGGATATTGATCCAATTATTATAGATAGTAGAAATCCCTGAAGCAGATAAAGGGAACAGACAGTACAGTGTTCAAGAAGTTTTGGATCTTGCTTTGAGTGGTTATGTTACAGAAACATCCAGATTCCTGTTTGCATGGGTGAACTGATGGAGTGGATACTGGGTTTTATCGGGTTCAGTTCTTATTTGGTTTTAGTTGCTTGTGCAGACAAGAAAAAAATCTTTATCTTGCTTAAGAATTAAAATTTAATGGCTATTCTTAATGCCATGTCTGTAAGTAACCACTTGTTACAGAATCACAGGATAGCTGAGGTTAGAGGGGACCTCTGGAGTTTATTTAGTCCAAACCTCATCCCACCCTAATGCCCTGCCTCCTCCCCCCACCTCAGGGCCACTGCCTTAATCAAGGATTAAGGAGGATGTTACATACAAGGAAAGGCTGAGAGACTCGTGGAACAGTCTTCAGGGGAATCTTACCAACAAGTAGTCCCTGCTGTCAGATATTTAGAAGAAGACAGGCTCTTTTCAATGCTATCTAGAGGAAGAACAAGAGGTGCAGTGAGCACAAATTAAAATACAACAAACTCTTATTGGAATAGATGAAAAACCTTTTTATAGGAAATATGTCAAGCATCAGAATAAGTACCAAAAGGCTTGTGCAGCTTCCATTAATGGAGACACTCAGAACTTGCCCTGAGTATTTGACCCTGCTTTTAGGAGGGAGCTTGGTCTAATCAATCCATAACGGTCCCATCCAACCTCAGCTGTTCTGTGATTCTGTGAAACTCTCAGTTGCATTATTGGCCTTTTGCTGGACTCATTCAGATGTGACCATGTCTTCTACTGGACAGCCCAGAACTAAAGAGAACAGTACAGCAGACATGGTCTCTCCCCAGTGCTGAGTAGAAGGGATCTTCCTTGATCTGCTCCGTGTGCTTTCCTAATGTGGCCCAGGATACTGCTTATCTTCTTTCTCCAAGGGAGCATTGCTCGCTTATTTCTGACTTGGAGTCCACCAAGACCCTCCACGTCCTTCTCCTCAAAACTGCTTTCCAGCCAAGTGGCCCAGAGTCTACCACTGTGCATGTGGGTGTTCCTCCTCAGGGACAGAATGTTGCATTTTCATTTATTGAGCTTTGAAATTCCTGTCTGCACACTCATCCAGCCTGTCAAGGTCCTTCTGAATGGCAGTACAACCCTGTGGTATCCCAAGAGAGATTCTGTCCCTGTCCTGGAGTTTATACAGGAATGCTATGGAATCTTGACTGCATATTGAGACTTGGCATTCTGGATAGAAGACTTGCCACAGTATAGTTAACCTACAGAAGGTGAAAAGCTGGTTGAAGTATTTTGTATTTAGATATGTGTTGATAAATTATATCCTACTTTAATTGTTAAGTTCACATTTACAAGAAGCAGTTTGAGAGCTTTCTCATCAGCTCTGATCTACCAATTCCTGAACCAGCACATGCCCTGAAGGAGAAAAGGGCTTGGAAAGCCTTAGGCACAGCCCTTGTAATAAATGTTACGCACCTCTCAACTGTTGAGTTCTGTAAACTCTCCTGTAGGTGGGAGGCTTCTTTAGGCACCATGTTTTGTCACTCATCTTACTATGAAAAGAACTGTAGGCTGCTTAGTACAGGTCAGAGAAACAGCATGTCCAAAGAGCCCAACTGTGCAACAACAGTGTTGTGTTCAGGATTGTCTTCAACTTGTTTTGTTCTAGTCTTCTGATGTTACAGCAAAAGTATGTTGGATCTTTTCTGATTATACACAACATCGGTTTTTATAGTAATGTTAGGATTTAAGTTGTCCACGGAATTAAATAATATCCAGTGTACACGCTGAAGGTATGATCTCCTAAAGTTTACCTCAGTTGAACTGCTTCTGCAGTTTGTGCTTTCATGTTGTGTGATGTTCTTGAAGCTACTGGATTTTTGCATTTCATCCTTTAAAAGAACTTCAGTGAAAGAGGGCAGGGTTCCTATCTCGTTACGCTTGTGATTGTATATTGGAGAGCAGATATCTAGGGAAAAACTGAACTTTTTACTGTTTCCTTGTAATCACCTATCTTTTTCTTTATTGTGAAGCAACTTATTTTAGCTATGGTGAAAATGTGTATTATCTACAACAGACAAGTTAAAAAGATGATCCCTTTTCAAGGTGTCCCAGACATTTAATGGCGTCATTGGTTTATGTTTTACTATGAATGCTGTTTTTCTTGACTTTTTTTTCCCTCCTTCTTGTCTGCCACATAATTGTATCTAGTCCTTTATTCCATATTTGATTCTTATTGTGAACTAATAGTAATTACATTTTCAAGCTTATGTCAATATTATGTTCTTACTGTGTTTCTTTTCTTTTCAGGCAAAACTGGCAAAGAACTATGGAATGACACGCATGGATCCTTATTGTCGAATACGGCTTGGCTATGCTGTGTATGAAACACCAACAGCACATAATGGAGCCAAGAACCCCCGCTGGAACAAAGTTATTCAGTGCACTGTTCCCCCGGGTGTGGACTCTTTTTATCTAGAGATATTTGATGAGGTCAGAACTGCTATATGTTTTTTCTACCTCTCCCCATCTGCTGTTCAGACTGAGGTTTGGGTGAAGCCTTGCAAAAAAGCACTGAGTTACCAAAGACAATTTCTGTGTCCTCTGGGAGATGATGAAAATTTTTCAGAATGCCAAAAGCAGCAATGCACAAGGCCTTACTCTTCCCCAAGAATGTCAGAACTATTATTTTTCCTTTGGTAGCTGATAAGAGGCACCACCAGCAGAGCTGACTGCAAAGGAAGAGAAGCAAAAGATGCCTCTTGCCTATCCAAATACCCTACAGCCTTGTATTCTGCACTCTTCCTATTAAAAATCATTGTTTCTACAATGCTGTTTTACTCAAAAATTCTTCAGTGTTACTCTAACCTAGGATGAGCGATTTGCATTCATGTAATGGCCTCTGATGTGATGTCATAAGATTCACATAGACTATGCTGATATTAGTGTGTTGTATTTCTAGAAGTGTTCTGCTTCAGGCTTTCAATTTCTTGCTATTAAATATCTGCAATCAACCTATAATCCCATTTATTAAAGGATCATTCATGCTCGTTGGAAAGGAGGTGGCCAAAATATTTACTGACACTTCAGTAGTTTCAAAATGAATAAAACTTAACAAAATTAAATAGCATAAAACTGAAGGGTTAGTCAAAAGTAATTTTAAGTTGTTTGGGGTTTTTTTGTAGGACAATTAACTTGATAATATTTTTTAAATTGTATTCCAGCGAGCCTTTTCAATGGATGACCGCATTGCTTGGACACACATTACAATTCCTGAGTCTCTGAAACAAGGAAATGTGGAAGATGAGTGGTATAGCCTGAGTGGAAGGCAAGGTGATGATAAGGAAGGAATGATTAATCTAGTTATGTCCTACACGGTAAGTCAAGTCTGAGGTTGGGAGGAGGAATGGAGAGAAACTTCTTAAGTAGTGGGAGGGAGGTGTTTTACACTGAAGTAGGAGTAGTTCTGTTTTACCATACTGGGTGTTTGCGTGTATAAGCATTTAAAATAATTATACTTAATTGTGGGAATAGCCGTCAAACATATTAGTTAAGGCAATAAATACTTTTTAGTGAGGTGGTAGAGGAGCATTTATCTTGTTCTGCAATTATAAAAATTCAGCTTATACCTGTTGTTTAGGAATACACCTGGTGTCGATACCTCCCCCTGCCCCCACCACCAATCTTAAATTCGTGTCAGTTTGAAAGAAAAATATTGAAAACTCTTCTCTGTCTTAGGTCTTTCTCGGATAATTTGAATAATCTTTCAGATGATGTTGTTTTTTACTTCCATTCTTGTTCATTTGGTGCTACTGGTTATGAACTGCAGACTTACACGGGTCTGTTAAGCACCTCAGGGAGTGTTCTTATCTGCCACCTTTGTATTAAGTAGCTGTTGGGTAACGTGTAGCATGTGCAGCCCTGAGTGCTTCCTGCTGCACTTGTACATTGTCAGAAGTTCCAAGCTGCTGTTGAATGCACAGCTGGGAACTCGTGTTTGCTGCTGTTTGAAATTCACATTCTGCCCCACATCTGAACAGTTGTTCTGTTACCCCTAAGAAAAATAAGTTTGTAATGAACCTTGAAAATTGTCTCCACCATGAATGTGCTGTACATAGAATTGGAGCTTTTCATATTTTCAAGGATAAAATTGAAATTAATTGTGGTAGTAAAAGGGAATGGGGTTAAATTGGCAGTTTGTTTAAAGGACTGGTTTACCTCAGAAATAATTGATTCAAGATAAATTTTGCTTCTTCTTTATAAAGAGCAGTATACTGCTTTTAAAAATAAAACATAAGAATAAAATTCAGTTTTTCCCTAATATTTAGTTTGTGATGAATATGTTGTACATCCATTTCACTAGAATAAGGCATGAAAGCTGATTAAACCTGTATTTTAAAAAAAATCTGCTTCAGTGACACATTTTGTCACACTCTTGCAAAAGGCTACTTAGACATGATGTGTTTTTATTGATTTACAGGCAAATTGTCACTTAAAAGATGGTAGTTCAGTTAATTTGCTAGGGATTCTTTGATCTAGGTAATATTGGACATGGATTTTCAATCTAGGTAATATTGGACATGGATTTGCAATGTGATGACTTGTTTGCAAACAGTTTTAATTGATGATTTGGGGTTTTTTGCTATTTCTTTAGTTGTTCTAATCTGTTCTAATCTCTGCTCTTTGTGTCAAGTCTTTGCCAGCTGCCATGATGATGCAGCCCCAGCCAGTGGTCCTGATGCCCACTGTATATCAGCAAGGAGTTGGATATGTGCCTATAACAGGTATGTTTTCTCTCCTTGAAGACTCTGAGACTTTCAGATGAAGGGTTTTTCAGAAATAAATACCAAATTTATCCTGTTTTCAGAATGTGCAGGAAGGTATGAATGATTTTGCCCTTGATCGTTTTTCCCATGATACATTTTTTTGAGAAGAGGAAGCAAATTAAGTGTAGGTCTGCTTTCAATCTTGTACACTGTTTAAGGATGCTGCATGAGTTTGATTAAATGGGTTAAAATGTCTATCAAGTTGGAACAAGTATCTTGAAGGCTTCTCTTTCTGACTATCTTAGACCTAGGTCAGGTCAATGAATAACTAGCTAGTGGGCTGCACTCTGATATGATGTGTGCTTATTTAAATGGTGGCAATCCATGTGTGAAACTGTTTGCACTCAAGAAGGTGCCTCAGATGAATTGTGCTGTCAGAACTGCAGCTTATTCAGCCCATAAAGGGATTAATTTACCTGTGGTCCTTGAAGATGCTGTGTTGGACACCTGCTGCACCGCATGTGAAGTGTGTAGCTCAGTGAATGAAGAATGCTAGGGAGCTCTGAGGGAGTTATGTAAATACATCAGAATGAGCTGCAGCAGGTATTGTCAGTGCTCTTGATTGGTTCAAAGTGACTTTTGGACTTTCAGAGAAAGGTGTGGTAATGTAGGTTTTGTAATTTTTCTGTCAAAGATGAAAAGTTTAAAGTTTGTAAATAGGCTTGAATTTGCCCTACTTAGGTAACTGATAAGTAAAGTGCAGTTGAGTTTCTGTTTCACTTACAGGCCCTTAAAATCTCTGGTTTGTTGTATGGATATTTATTCAGTAATATGTGTAATTTTTAGGGGAAATAAGAGATAAATTTACGTATTTTTCATTTCCTTGCATGCAAGTATATGAATGAGTAATAAGAGTGTATGAGACATAATTGCAGTGCTAAAGGCTGATACAACAGTGACATACATACATTTTATTTTTCTTTTGTAAGACTAGGGCATGATTGAATTTAAAATTCCATGCACTATAAAAGCAAACCTCATCAACAGAAGATTGGAAATGTAACTTAGAAATCCTACTGCGTGTTTCATTTTTATGGAGTTAAGTTAGAGCAGAACATGGAAAAGTTTGGCTGCATACTTTATTCCCTGATAAAAACACGTAGTTTGCTTCATCTAAAGTGCTTTTAAGATTTTAGGTCTTGCTTGTGTTGCCAGTGAACTGCTTTGAACTTGGGTGTGCATTCTGAAGGGTTTCTCTTGTGGTAAACCAGACTTTTTGTGAGCTTCAAACATAGTCACCTTGTGTATGGTTAAAAGACATAGTAGAAGGTGCTATAGAATAGATCAAAATGAGAATATTCATATAATATTACAAAATTTCTATGTCAGGGAGTATAAACAGAAGAAATGAAGCAGAGATTACTTTCAGGTATAACTGAAAGTGGACATATAACTCAACAGATAAAACTGATACAAGACCCTCAAAATTGTTTTTCAAGTACTGTGATACATCTTTTGTTCAGATCTTGATGTTCTGTAAATTTTGTATTTGTCTTGAGAGTACTTTCTACTTGCACAAGTGAAGAAATAAATAATATTTTTCAAGTGATAGTAATGTCTGACATTTTAACGTGTAATTTGCCTTTGTGTAACAGTTTTAGGGTCTGTATCTGCCCTTCTCCCAAGATCCAGCATGTTTGTATTAATTACTGCTATAATAATCTTCTGTATTAAAAATTTTTCCTGAGTGTATGGCTTGTATTTTTAAAGCATTGTGAAATTTCACCCCTGGATTTGAACTTTCATTTTGTTCTGGGAAAGCTTGGATGTACTTCCTTGACTTTATAAATGTCAGACTTTTTACAAGCTGCCTTTGCCCTATATTTAATATTTTTGAAATTTTTTTAAAATATTACTGTGCTTTGTATTTGCTGTTCTAGAATTTCTGTGGACATCATCAAATTTTCCCAAAGCACTGTGAGTTTTAAAGCTTTGACTTACTCAACTAATCAATGACCCACTAGTAATAATTAGACTGATGTTTAGGTTTGGAGTTGTAAAGAAACTTTAATTGTGTCACACATTTAATGGCTTAATGAAAGTAATTTTAAATTAAAAAGGAAACCAGTAGTGCGTCTTGGAAAACATGGAGTTTTTTAAAATGTTTTCTGAATACTGAACTAGTTGCTCTTCCTGGATTCTGTAAACTCTTTCAGAAAGGTGTATGAGAACTGCTGGCCTTCCCTGCCCAACTGAATTATTTGTATCTTCTGGGCCCCCTCTGCCGCAGACTTTGTAACACTGAACAGCATTTTTTCTTCTTTTTATTTTGAGACTGCTTCAAGAAGGGCAATGGTAGGACATCAGTATGTTCCAGAGGAATATGTTTACCTTCTTTGCATCCTTTTAGTTCAGGTTTTTTACCTACCCAGCTAAATGAGTGTAAGCAAGTCTAAGTAAGCAAGTTCTGTTTGTTTTCCTTTGTAAGAGTGGAAGAGCATCACTTTCAGTTTATTGTATCTGCAATGGAGGGGAATGCTGCTGTTGGGCAGGTGTTAGAATCTAAGTCTTATCTGTGATGGAAATACAATGAGTAGACTACAATGCTTATCCAGACAGTTTAACAGTTACTTGTTAACTGTCCAAAATAGCAGGGCTTTAAAGAGAGATGATGTTAAGTCAAATTCAGGTGTGTCACAAAGGCCAAGCTGTTTTTCTGTAGCAGAAACCTTCTATTCAAAACTTGTTGTATCTAACTAACTTTCTAATTAGGCTCGGAGCAGCTAATTCCTCTCACAGCCTGTCATAGAAGCTGGAGTAAACAGTAGGAGCAAGAAGTGAGTCACTGTGGTAAGCAGGTGAAGGCTGCTCACTTCCTCACATTTGGCAAGAGATGTTACAGAGCTGTGATGAGAACAGAAATGGCCATAGAATATTCTTGCACCATGGTAATTAATTTCAGAAGTTTTTAAAATTGAAAACTTCTGACAAAAGCATTAGTTGCTACAAACTATAGTTGCCATAGATGATATATTTGTAGATTATTATATGAAAATTTAAACTTGTCAGTCCTGTTGCTCTTCTAGAAGTTGAGTTTATCTACCATCTCTTCCCTTTTCCTAAAGATTACTTAATTTAGACTGTAAAATATTGTGATATACTGGTGCATCTTCATAGTAGTGTATCAGAGACAGTAAGCTAAAAAATGTTAGTTCAGTAAGCAAACGATATTTCTTATCAGCTAAATAATCATGGGATAAATAGGAAATTTATTTGTACTTAATTTATTGACACCTGTGTGAAAAGTACCTTAAAAACCCATGTGTTTCAGGGTCCTGTCAGAGTGGAGAATACTACTTTTCATTGAGGCAAGGTTGTGTGTATATGTGTGTTACTCCTTTTGGTGTCCATATTAAGTTTCATGGGTTAGCTTGTGACACTATTGGTATTTGTTCAGAAAACCATGAATGTATGTTGTCCTTTGTGGGCTATAAAATATAATCCCTGCTGCAAACACCGGGTGGCTTACTTATTCTGGAAATTTTTCCTCTAATTGTGACTTCTGTATAAACAGCACATTTAGGAAACTTGTTCAGAGTGCTGAAGCAAATTAGCTGAGAGACTGAATCCTAGCAGCATTTAGTTTTTTTTAGTATTAGGTAGTTTAGGTTTTACCCAACTGCCTCAATTTATCCAACTTTCGCTGTTGGAAGCTAAATGATCAATTTCCTTTTAAAAATAGATTAATATTTCTTTCCCATGTCTTATTCCTTTCCCCTTGCCCCTTCATTTTCACCTGTCTTTAGGGCTTGAGTACTTTGCACTGGGTAAGTTTCCAAGCTCTTTTCTCACTCCCATCCTCATTGACAAAGTGTCTTTGCATGAACTCACCTAAACAGCTTTATTTGTTACAGCAGACTGTATCACAAGGTATTCCACTTGGTTGTCACAATAGTACAATTTAATCCATCTCCTGGAAATTGTTAAAGCCTCTCTAACCTGTTGGAAAACCTTCAAAGACTCAGCTTCATATGCTGAGTTTAATTTAAGCTATAATGCTTAAACTAACTGATGATAATGGTGTTGATGGATATGATGTGATGTTATAATATTCTTCTGAAGCTGTTGTATGTCAGTAAGCTCTTCTAGGTCAGTTTTCTAGAAGAGAAACATTATTCTTGCAGCTGTTATGCTACTGCTAAGTTTGGGGAGAACCAGGTAATGTCATGACCTTTTGTGAACTTGAAAGGAAGAATTCAGTTCTGCAATGACACTGAGAAGACAGTCTGCAAGTTGCCTTCTGTTAATTTTCAAATAAGCTTTTTTTTTTCCTGAAAGATAACACTTTTTTTTATCAGTGTGTATTTTTCATGCACATCTGTTTTAGATCCATGTCAAGTTTTAAGCACCTGACTAGAACTTTAAAGGCAAATTATATTACAGGAAATCAAATTTTCTTCAGTTTAGACTTACTTTACTGTGATGTTTGATTTTGAATTGTGTGAAGATGTTATGACATCGTTAACTTTGATAAAACATTGGTCTTCAATCAAAAATGTTCAGAAAACTCTACAGTTGCTCTTTTTGAGATGTAATTTCTTGATGCTCTGAATTTCAGAAAGATGCAATACCACAACTTTTTTATTTACAGCAACATATTTAGTTTATTCAGAGCAGTGGAATTTTAGGATTTTTTTGTGGGTCCATACACTTAAGTTTTCTAGTAGCTTGCAAAGAAGCAACATTTTAAAAAATTAGAATATCATGTGTATTTTAGCACTGAGTTTTTTTCTGAAGCAAATATCAGTAAGACCTATTGTTTCTTTTAGAAAAGGAGACACTGATTTCTTCATTTAAATGAAAGAATTCATGCTGAAAAGGTTTCTGAGTTTACTCTGAAAGAGTCTATACATGGGAGAGAATAATCATGAGTTAAGAGATTAACCATAGGGCATTTGACCGAAAAAGAAACTAAAATTACAAGTGTGTAATGCCTTGTATGCAGTTAGAAAAAGTTTACCCTGTTAATTCTGCTTTGATGCTTCCATTGGTGCTTCTAGCAATTGACTTGCTATTGTTTCATGTATTGGAATGTCACTGCTTATGCCAGCATGTTTGCCATTGCCATTTCACTGAATTGGAAAACAGTGCTTCATTCTTCTGATTTATAACACTTACCTGATACCTGAGGGCAACACAGGAGTCTGCAGTTCCACTGGTAGTGGACTCTTACGTCGCTCAGTTCCAGTTTTCACCTGTTAGTGATACGAGGTTTTTAATATGTAAAGCAGATCTTTACTGAGCATCGATAACTTTAATGACTGGGTATATATGTATTTTCTCTAAATTCTAGTGTGTAGTTCTTCAAGTTTATGCTTAAGTCTTATTATTTTGTAAATCAGAAATTATGGATGCTTTTAGCCTGAGTGCAGAACAAAAAAACCAAACCACCCCAAAGTACTCTTAAATTGGTATTTGTATAGCTTGAATTTTAAATTTCATGAAAAGTAAGCATTTATCATGGAGGTATTTAGTAAAAATCACTGTGATAAACTAACTTCCATTTGTATACAGTGTAGTTGTAGAAAGTATAAACTAATTCTTAAACTCTAAGAGCTGAGAAAAGGGATTTTGAAAAATCATTAGTGAGAAACAATGCAGTTAAGAAATTTCTTGTGTATAAAAATTGATTATTTATATTGAAAGTACTTTTTGAAGTCTGTGCAGATGTCTGGTTTCATTATTTTATTTTTTTTTATGAATGCAGTAAGAAAAACTGTTCTAGTCTTGATTTTTGTTTTTGGGGGCTGATAAGACACTGAAACATTATTGGAAGGCTGTAGGATGTGTGGTGTTTGGGAAGTGAGCCCTGTGTTTAATTTGGATTAAGACTTAAAGATGATCTCCTGTATGGACAGTTCCTACATAGTTTAGGCTAATTGTTGGATAATCTTAGGGTGTTGATGACATACTAACAATATTGGTAAGTTTGTGTTAAAACATAATTTCTGTTGCTCTGTTCTTTTGGGTACTTTGCACCTTTTTTTTTCGAGGCCGTGCATCTTTGTTCACCCCTTTTAAATACAAAGATTGTTTGCAGGAGGTGTGAGGAATGAGTTGAGGTTTGTTGAAGTTATGGAAGAGGCGGTCTGAAATGCTGCTGGATATGCTTATTGGGGAAAGTGTATTTTCAGTGTTGGTGAGGACTGCACAGTGGTTTGCCTCTGGGGTGCACACATGGTCTGAGTTGCCATGTGTTCAGATGCATAGTGCCAGACAAGATTACAGGAGCCATGGTCCAAATGGGGTAAAAAGTAGTAAAGTTTAGGGTGTTGTGGAAAAGGCAGCAGATATCCTTGGTAGAGGTGTGATTCAGGTGACAGGGCAGGGACATGGTTCCAGTGTGCAGGTAATACCTTTATGCGATCATGACTGAGTTGTCATATGAATCTTTCTGAATATGTGCAGCCTGTATGCTCAGCTTAAAGCTTCTGGGTTCCTTTTTCGCTTCTAGTAAAATGATTAAGATGATTAAGATGATTAAAAAGGGAGTTTTAAAGTCAAAGTTGAAGAACACTGATAAATATGGAGGTGCTTACAAATCAAGAATGCATTCCTTCAGACAGGACAAAAGGAGGAGGAAAGAACTAAAAAAACAGTACATTAGGTTAAAAATGTGGTTAAAATACACAGTCAAACTATATTCAATTACGGTACCTTGTCAGCCAGAGTTGATGCTTAGCTCATCCAACCTTGAATCTGATTTATCATGTAGCATTTTCAATGCTGAGAGAAAAAGAGTC
Organism: Empidonax traillii; assembly: GCF_003031625.1. Classification (NCBI taxonomy): domain Eukaryota; kingdom Metazoa; phylum Chordata; class Aves; order Passeriformes; family Tyrannidae; genus Empidonax; species Empidonax traillii. The sequence goes on along the minus strand of NW_020955438.1, from coordinate 17,843 downwards.
ACAGAGATGTTAAAACATTTGTACAAGTTAAAATGAGGTAAATGTTTCTGAGTACATAGTTAGATTAAAGAAAATCATGAAGAGACAAGGTAAGTATTGAAACTGCTCCTTGCTCTTTTTTTTAGATGTTAAGTCTGAGTAGTAGTATAATATAGTTGCAATAATCACATAAGTACTTTAGTCATTATGCTAAAAGAGATGAGGCTGCAGAGAGGCATTCTTGGAAATTTTATCAGCTTTGTTATGATTTTTGAGCAGTTACTCAGAATTCAACAGAAGAGAAGCAGCTTCTGATCTACTTCTGAGTAACACATGAAACCTGATTCAAAAAGAGTCATATTTTGGAGATTTATAATAGCGGTGATACAAATATTTTGCTTTGTTTAGCTTACAAAGAAATAATTAAGGTCATATATAGAAAGCTAAACAAGTGAATTAAAAATTATGTAAAAGAAGTTCTTAACCGCTTACAGAAAACCCACAAAATCAGTAACACTCTATTCCTGTGTTTAGTTATTACTGTGAATCCTAAGAAGTATGAAGTAAAACAGTGAAGTAGGTTTCTGTCAGAAGTGGGTAGACCTGCCCAAATGTGAGAGTGTTAATTAAATATTAAATCTAAACTGGTTGTAAGGTTTTGAAGATCAAATGTGTAAAAAGTTGAGAGCTGTTTATTGTAAAGAAGCAGAGAACTTAAAATCATTTATGTAATTAAATTACTGAAAGTATATATGTATGCAAGGTAGTACAAAAAAAAACATTTTGAAGGTGAGATCATAACAGGGGGAGGAAGAAAGTGGTTGGTTTTGCCCTTCTTAGGAAGGAATGCTTTTTTTATGATGAAGGAGACTTAGATTATCATTTCAGAATTTAACACTAATTGTTAAGGTGAACACTAAAAAAATGCAGGTAAGATAACATTTATTCCCTGTCTTGCGTGTCAGGGTTATTTTGCCAAATGCAAAAATGCAGTATGTAATCTATTGCTTTATTAGTCTTGCTTGCAGAGGACTGGAGGATAGCAAAGTGAAATTTCTTTTAAAACCAGTTCTGAAGTAACCGTTTATTGCATAAAATGATTAAAAGCTATGAAGACTATAATGAACTGTTTTAAACCAAGCATGTAACTAGGTAAACTTAAGGAGGAAATTATGTGGTTGGGTAGGGAAAGCTCCTACCTTAAAATTTATAGGTGTATGACTATGTGAAAAAGAATGGTGTAGTATGTGTGTATCAACTTGTGAGCTGCATTTGGAAAATGTTATTTGCTAAGTATTCTTTCTATCGTATGATAATCTGATACAGTAAAGGTCATCATGTGGTTGAATAGCCATTTTGAAAAGCCAATGAGCAGATAAAAATAGATGATTATTCACCTAATGTAAAGTGGCCTTTGGTGGGGTGCATCATATTTCTTAAAAAACTAACTGAGGGAAGGGGACTAATAGACAATTATTTGTCAAAACAAAAACACTTAGCAGTTTTCTAAGTCTCTCTGACTGCAGCAGGTTGCAGAAGGATCTTCTTATAGTAAATAGCAAATAAAATCATACCTTAAGGCTGGTGTTAAAGTATATGCAAAGAAAAATCTTAGCTTCCACGTGTTTGGTGATGATTTCTTGATTGGTTATTACTGCACATGAAGGTCTTTGAATTACTGTGGACTACTCCATAAAAACATCAGGTAAATAGTCTTTGAAACAGTGCATAGAATGCTTGAAAGCAAACAGCAGCATGCTAAAGTTTTAGTGTTTGTTCTCAGTATGAGGCAGTGCCGTGTTTGTGCCTAGATGGAGGTAATTCTCCTTGCCCTACTTTAGAAACATTATGGGAGAACTACAGAAGGTAAGACACAAAGGAGTAGGACTAAGATAATAAGGAATCTGAAACTGCATAGGGAAGACATGAAAGACACCATTTTCAGAAGTGATAACAGACGACTCTACATGTATACTGTATCTGGTTTCAGTTTTATATTAAACAATATTGCTGATGTAAAACCATTTTTTTCATCACAACATAAATACACTGGAACTAAAATATGATGAGGGGGACACAAACCACACCTTTCTGTGATAAGTTTAGTGTTTGGTTAGTGATCCATGTGTAAACCTGGTTAATGCAAGATGTACCTAATTTTTAACAGTACCTGTTGCCATACTCTAGTTTACAACTTTGGGGAGACAACCTGTTCCAGAAAAATGTTTTCCAGTTACAACAGTATAGGTATAATCTCTGCAATCGTTTTTTTTACCCCTCCTCTGGAGTGCATGTTAAAATAAATAAATGCTGAAGTTGGTGGGTTGGGATGAGCCATGAGCTGCTCTCTTCTTCAAAATCACCGATTTTTATTTTTTTTCCCCCACTCATGTGTTTTGTGTTTTTTTTTTCTTCTTCTCTTTTTAACCTGCAGGGATGCCTGCAGTCTGTAATCCAGGCATGGTACCAATGGCAATACCACCACCTGCGGTCAACCCTCAGCACCTGTGTAATGAAGAGGACCTGAAATCTATCCAGGACATGTTTCCCAACATGGACAGGGAAGTAATCCGCTCAGTGCTAGAAGCTCAGAGGGGGAACAAGGATGCAGCTATCAACTCCTTACTTCAGATGACTGAAGAATCATAGATGCCCACTTCCTGCATAGTCCCCGTCCTTGATGCCACTTATTTTTAACTTGCCAAGCCAGGGATTTAGCTAGAGGAAGAATTTCCCAACAGCTTTCTGTTAGCACATCTGGTGTGAAAGATTATACCCCTTTCTTCCTTGGACATTGGGATTATCTTCTTTTTTTCTTTCTCAGTCTGTACATACTCAGTTTAGCTTATGTCCTACAATAGAGCAGTGAAGCATCTTTGCTATCAGCTGTGCCCTGTGTGGCTGTTAATCTGGTGGGGTGGGGAGTAATGCTGCTTTGTTTCTTTCTCTCCTCCTGTTCATAAACTTGCTCTTACAAAGTAACTCTATGCAGTACAGGGTTGACTAGTGTTCATTAGTTGGGGAAAAAGTCTTTCCAGGGAAGGTTTGCTCTTTTAACACAACTGGTATGTTAAAAGTATTTAGGTTTCAGCAAGCAGCCTACTTTTGACAGAAGTTAAAAGAAAGCCCCTTTTAGTCCAGTGGTGTTTAGTTGTTACTGTGATACACTCACCCCTTTCTGACTGAAGATTTTTAATTTAATAAGCTCAGTTTTTTAGGTTGCGCTGTTGGTATTTACAGTGAACATCTTTTATTCAATCTAGTCATTGGGCACCAAAGCAATGTATTTTCTGGTGTACATTTGGGGCTTTGTCCTCCCACACAGTATTTATTGTTATGTATCTGTAAAATCTTACTAGGTGACTTTTAACTCATACAGTATGTATTGCTGTAGCAGAGAACGGGACTAAGCCCTAATGTACTCCCACAGTTAATTGCACTCTTAACTACTACTTCTGCATTCCCATGGCTATTTCAAAGGATAAGTGCAGAAGGAAGGATTTTTATATCTGGAGAATGACTGAAGCTGTAAAGAATTATTGAAGATACTGTCTTACATTAAAAAAAGAAGAAATCTATGATCTGGTTATAAGGCTTCTTTCTTTACACCTATATTTCAGCAAAATTACTGTTTTACATTAGTGGGAAAACAATCGTATTTTTTCCTGTAATATTAAAATAAGCATGAAAAGTAGCTTCAGGATCTTCAGGCATTATAAATTGCTCAGTGACTTGTTAGACTACATTTGCTGTAGTCAATTTACTGTTATGCAGATGGAAATAAAATTCTTTGTGAAAGACAATTTAACATATCTGAGTTACAGTCTGATCCTCAGAGGAAGTTGTTTGTATTTATTGTTAGTGTAATTTTTTTCAAATAAGAGTTGATTTAGGAGCTGCAGAATCTTACAGTATGCGCCAGTTACAACTGTTGGATAAATTTCTGCGGTATCTGTTTTTGTAAAGTAATGCACTTTAAATAGTATGCACCAATTAATTTTTCCAGTGATGTGCAATGTTGCTGTTTTATCTCTTTAATGATTGATTTGAAATACTTTCTACAATAGCCATAGACCTTTATATTTTCAAGAGTTGAAATGAATGTACAGTTGAAATCTAGGCTCTTGAGTGGTTCATGAGAACATTAAAGCCAGGTTTGGAATAGGGAATAATGACCCATATTCTCTTCTTCCTCATACCTTACTTCATGTCCCATGCTTCAAATATTTTCTTTACTATCTGTTGGAAAGCTGACTTTATTTTTCTCCCCCCAAATGTACATTCAAGTAGCCTTTAGGTAGCACTGGCAGTAGAGCATGAATATTTATTTTTTTATCATTAAAGTTAAGTACTGAAAATTTAAAATACAGCACCAAAAATCACCCCAGTTTCTGACCTTGTAAAGCTGTTTTTTCATAATGTATGGTTTTAAATTTTGTTATGAATCCCTTGACATCTTAAATTTACCATTGAAAGCCTAAGTGTCTTTAAACATTCTCTAATTGGCTTTGGATATTCAGGGCTATAGTTTCGGTGTGCTGTAGTTGTAGAATCACCACACTCTTGTTTTCTAAAGTAAAATGGATGTTCTTCAAGAAACTAGTCTTGCCCCTTCTCTACAATCATGGTAAATTTGTGATTGATTAGGTGTAGAGGCATTTGGTCTTCATAGCACAGTGTTTTATGACATCTTGACCCAAAAGGTTAAATGTTGGTAAGGATTTAATGCTTAGATACCTCCATGAAGAGTCCCTTGCTCTAACTTTTACACAGATAGCATGAATTGCTAGGGATGGAACAATTCAGGGAAAATGTATATATTTAAATTTTTATATTAAAACGGTGGGATTCATAATACAGCTTTTCATAAAAGCAAGTGGTCATGGTTCAACTTAATGGCTGGTAAATTGTGCTGCATCCTATTACAGCTCCATTTCAAGCCCAGAATAAACACCTTTCAGTCCTAACTGCCAGGAGGGGTAAGTGTGAGTGTTAGGCCAGGCAGGTTTATTCATAGACTGGGCTCTGAGCCTCTGAGAGAGACTCCTGTTCTTAGATATACTTTTGGTTTGTATTTTTTTCCTAGGCAAATGTTGTGCAAAACAGGGTACATGTATGAGTTGAAAATTGGGATATGTTGGAGCAGTGTGGCCAGTAAATGGATTTCAGTATGTTATATCATACTTAAATATTGTTCTGTGAGGGGTTTTTGTCTTTTATTTAATTAAGCACTAGAGCTGAAACTCTTTATGTCAAGGCATGCTACTTTCTCTTGTTAAAAAGAACAAAAATCATAAGCCTACTCAGCTGTTCAGCATACATATCCCTCCAGTCAAGCTGTTTGTTGGCAGGTTTGAATTTGAGAGAGATGAAAAAAATGCAGGGAGTGTTTAGTTATTTTAAGGTCTGTGAAATAAAGTATTTGAATTGAAAGTCTGTTTCTTTATTTAAATTAATAAATTGTCACTCATGATTGTAGCCTTTGACAAAATGCTAATGGAGTAATGCTGTGTTTGATGCTGCTCCTCTGTTCAACAGCTTCAAGCAGCTTGGAGCCAAAGCCAGCTGTGTAAGACAGGCATCTGCTAAAAGTTAGTGCTCTTAGTACTAGTTTGAGTCCTGCCAAGAGTTTCAGCTTGCTAAAGGTAGGAACATTTTTTGTCTAGCTAGATCCTTGCAACCTCTCTACTGCTCTTTGCATCTGCTGATGGTACTGAATGTTTCCCCCCCACCCTTATAAACATTATTGCCTGTTTGGTTGATATGTAATACCGTACAGAGGATGTTTTATGCTGTAATTATTCTGAAGACATTGTTTCTCTGTATTGAGGTCCAGTGTCCAGTTATGTTTCTTGCACTCTAAAGTACATTAACTTTTTCATTCTAATTTAATAAATGTATCATCTAAATGAAAGTGTATTATGTCTCTGTTGGAAAGCACCACAGTTTGAGTCTTTGGCCATAGACTGATCCAGAATTCAAGTATCAATTACTGTCTTTTATTCAGTGTTGGCACATTAGTTGACAAATTACAGTGGCTCTTAATGTGATCATCTGGTGGGAATACTAACAGTAAATACTTAAAAGTATTTTAAGAGTTCCTTTCCAGGTAGATACGTCTCTGAATCTTCTAGGTTTTATTTTCTCTAGAAAATATGTCACTATTTCAGGTCTAGAGGAGAGAACAAGGCAGCAGTTAGGTTACATTATTTGAAGGGCAACATTGGAGGGAAAGAGAGGAGGGAAGAACAGTGTGAGAGTGTGGAGGAAACGCTGCAGTGTGAAGGACTGAGGATTCTGGGTGAGAGTGGTGTCCAAGTGAAGAGTTATGAAATAGACCTTGTTGTGTGCTATTTCAGCTACAAAATGAGCTGTCTTTACCTGCTAATACATAATAAGTGAATTTTGAAGATTTGGTTTGCATAGCATCTCTTTCTAATTATGTGATCGCAAAGGTGAGTCACTCTCACTTAACAGCACTGCTGTGCTCAGTGATTGTTAATCAGCTGCTAGTGTGAACTATGAGTGTATTACCATTTGTGTTCAAATTATGCTTTCATCTAGCCCTGGAGTGTCAGCTTCTATCCCAATTTATCTTGTAAAGCTTACGGTTTGCTTTCAGTTTTCTCCATTGTACTGTGAGAGAGAGGAAGAGTGAGGATTGATTAGTTTACTTTAAACAAATATTGGCGTTCTTGTGGCTGCTGAAGCATCTATTTAGTGTTTAATATTTTTATTAGCTTTTTCATTTCAATGATCATCAACCACTGATGATGTGTGTGGGTGTAAAGATAAATCGGTGTATTTTAAATTATTAAAACATTTCAGAACATCAGTGAGTGCAGAGTCCCTAGGAAGAAATGCAAATGTGTATTGTAGAATAAATAGGAAAAATGAAACCCCATTTTAGCAATCTTCTCTGCAGTTTGAAGTTGTGGCCTGCTGGAGACTTCCTTAATTTGTGGACAGTTTGTGATAAAGTTCTGGATCTCCCCAAATCATGAAAATGTCAGAGCTCTGTATGCTTATCCATCAGGCAAGCTCTTTTGCACATACCTCCTTTTCAGGATTATGGTAAGTGAACTTTATATACTTCAAATACTGCACCAGTAACTAAGAAGTGAGCCTAATAGGCCAAATCAGTGATTTATCATCATGTTGGCAACATAATCTTGGGGTTTAGGAAATGAAAGTGTGAAAACAGGAAGGATAAAAGCATCTATAAGAACTTTCTGGTATAACTCATTGCCAGGAAGCATTGCGCGTTAGGGAATAGAATCTCGCTCTCAAGAGATGGAATTGCCCTGTGTGTAGTGGTAAAATTAACAATGCAGTAACTCCATATGTGTGTTGGGAGACAAGTAGGTGACATGAATGAACACCTCAAACTCCTTAGACATAAAATTATGGGAAGTGCTATCAAATATCATTAGAGGAAAGGAGAAGGAAGAGAGATAATAAAAGTCAAAGGCCAAAATCAATGAAATATCTCCTTAAATCACTGCCTGGTGGTGCTGTTACAAAATAAGAGGAAACAGGAAAAGTTGCACTGAAGGATGAAGAAGAAAAAGAAACAGTGTAAAGGGAGAAGTATTTATCTTTTTTAGCATTTCTGTATGACACAAATTTTTCATACGCTTTAGGGAAGGATCTTATAAATAGGGCCCTACTGTTCATTTTAACCAAAATAACTTGGAGCTATTCTTTCCCAGTTTACAGAGTAATGGATTTCATTTAGTCTTTCGGATTACTTTTAGTCTATTTGACATGTTTTCAGTCCACTACCTGACTGAGTGTTGTTGGTGTTTTGTTTGGAAAGTCTAGGCCTCTAGCACAGGTCATAATTTGGATTGGAAGGTAAAGATTATGAATGTTGTACAGATGTCTTACGCAATTTATTTTGTTCAGGGATAATAAATTCTGTCTCCAGCTGAGGAACGAATGATGTCTGGGTTTATATATTATTGATATTAATTTAAAATTTAGCATCTTTCATGTGGTTAAACACATGTTCCACAGTTCCACAAATGCACTGACTTTTACAGAACAGCAGCATAACCTTCATATTTGTCTAGTTTAAGATTATCAGATGATAAAACCTGTAAATCATTTTATTTGCAATGGGACATTTTATTCAGTGAGCACTAATGAACAATTTAATAAGATTCTTAGTACGGGTCAACAGATTTGTTTAAGAGACATTATGTCGACACATCAATAAATCACCACATGGGTAGTTCCACCATACATATGGATATTGCTACGTAACATTTCCTAATGCAGTAGTCCCTGCAATTGTCTACTTAGTGGAATAGAAAAATGAGTGGTTTGTTTCCCGATAAAAGTAAATACTTTCCTGTGGTAATTTTTAGTGACACATCAGTATATTTGATTATGGTAAATGTAGGATAAAAAGACAGTACTTTCTGATTATTTTGATACCACGTGGAAATGACAGGAGAGCACTCGGGATTCATTTTATATTATATGTTGGTTTTTGTTTAAAATATTATTAAACTGTAATTCTGTAACTGGAATTTTTCTGACGCTATGATTGTATATTTAACATATTTGGAAATTTTCCTATAAAATTAGGACATACGTGCATTTTATAATTTCAAGTTAAAATAGCTTGATATAGTACACAATAACTAGACATATTTTAATATAAATGGTATCTTCTTGATATCAAACAAATGTATGTCTTCATGTTTTCCTATTTAGCTAATTTCTTTGCTTTCATGTAATTGCTAGAGATTCCTTGGACTTGTAATTGCTGTATAGCATTTGCTCTAAAGAGAAATTGAAATGACTGTTTTCTCCTGAATCCTATTTACTCGAAGTGCAAATCCCTTGTGTTTGCTTTGTAGGCTTGAAAGAAAAAAAAGTACAAAAATAGATTTTCTTAAAGAATAAGAATTGTAAGCTGTATTTTGAGAGCAGAGGCATTTCAGTGGTTTCTAGCATTTTGCAGTGATCTGGTTTTCAAAGCAAAAAGAACCCAACCAAAACAAACAACCCAAGCCCCCAAAATCCCACTAATCAAGATTATTTCTTCTAAATGGTGAGTTATGGTGCTGAATTTTTATTTATTTATTTTTAGTGGATGCAGTGATCACTGAGGATTGCAATGGCATCTTCAAATTAAACTCATAGACAACTAGTCAGCTATCTGGAACTAATGTGGTGTTTGGCTTTGAGAAATAGCTGCTACATCTTCTGTAATTTGGAAATTTAAAATTAAAAAATACTTTTATATACTAATATAATTAATTGATCTCTAATGGCTGATCATGCCCTGCCAGTCTTAATGCAAAACTTACAACCCTGTCTACTTCTCCCCACTGGTTAATCCTAATATGGTATCAGATCACACCTGTGAAGGCCAATAAATAGGGCTCTATGATTTCATTCAGGGATTGACTTTTGCTTCTAAATAAGCATGTGCAAAATATGCAATTATTTGATCAAAGAGCTCCTCTTATTTTTCAGCCAAGCCTTCACAGCAGAATTCGGGCTTTGTATTATAACAGCTACTAATAAGGTAAATGCTCCAAACAGCTCAGGTAAACCTGGTGAACTACTGTGGGGAAAAAGCAGCCAGTTTCCTCCCTAGTGTAAATCCATTCAAAGTCTTTTAGATCATACAGGAAACAAACACACAGTTTAAAAACACATCCTGAACTTGGTTTTGAATATTGTTAAAATTATAGGCAGAAGAATTTCCTCATTTTACTAAGTTCATTGACTTTAGTATGTATATAGATTTGTTTCTTCAGCTGAAGGAGCAAGTGCTGATTTCTACAGTCAAATGCCTTTTGATCTAAGCATGCAGTGATAGTTATGAATGCTGTTTTCCCTTCTGGAACTCTTCAATTATTACTACCCGTGCCTGCTATCCCACCCTCTTGGCAACTAGAACATGGCAAATGAGAGGGGTTATTTTTCATCTGTGTGCTTTTTATGCCAATGAAAAGAGCTATTTAGACCTGAGTTGAGTACATTTTGTGTCATCCAGGAAAGGGGATTTGAGAGTGTCTTCATTCCCAAAGGCTGCTAGAGAATATACTCATCTGAGTTAGAAAACTTTCTGATACCACTGAACTCTGTCATTTAGATAATGAAGATGGGTATTGGAGAGTCACCAAAACTGAAAAATGCTGCAAGTTTCATTGATGAAATAAAAGAAAACAGCTTTGTCCCTGTCACTGTGATGTGTTAGGACCATTACATCTATAAAAATGTTATGCAATAAAGCTTTCACTAGGGACAGGAAATACAATGTAGCTGTAACGTTTTCTGGTTTTATTTTTTAAAGACCCCTTAATCCTTTTTTGTTTGTTTGTTTCCAGAAAATAACAGTTTTGTGATCAAGTAGAAATGTGTTTGCTTATTTAATTTTCACAAGGTATTTTCCACACTCATTTGTTTTTACCCTTCAATACTGTATCACTTAAAAAAAATCCAA
>NW_020955438.1:0-7117 GCF_003031625.1 Empidonax traillii | reverse complement strand
GTAACGTTTTCTGGTTTTATTTTTTAAAGACCCCTTAATCCTTTTTTGTTTGTTTGTTTCCAGAAAATAACAGTTTTGTGATCAAGTAGAAATGTGTTTGCTTATTTAATTTTCACAAGGTATTTTCCACACTCATTTGTTTTTACCCTTCAATACTGTATCACTTAAAAAAAATCCAAACACTACAACATAATTATTTGACTTTTTTTTTTTTAATTATTTTTTTTTACAAGTAAGAAGTGAGAAAAGGTGATAACAGAACATAAGATCTGTTAAAGAAGGAGTGCAAGTTACTCTGGGGAAGACATTATTTCAGCTTCCCTAGGGTCTCTGCTTTCTTTTTTCAACGATACATCTTACTACTACTGCTGATTTGCCATTGGGAACCAAACGCTGCAGCCTGTTGCAACTGGGAGCCGTAATCTCCAGATTGTTGTATTTGGGAGCCTTGTGATGCAGAGGTTTGTGAAGAGCAGCCCTTTGTACACTGGCATTTTTCCACGTATACATAGTTATAATTTATGCTTGTTCCATTTTGGCAAGTCAGGGTCACCTCTCTTGTTTGGGTGCTGGACTCTTGGCAACAGCTACAGTCGTGTTGCATCTGGTTTGCTTCAAGAGAATACCTGTGTTTCATCAGGAAAAAAACATCTCAGTAAAAACTGACGCATAGAGCCCTCTCAGTGACTTTTCTTTTGGGGGTATTTGGTTTGGGTTTTGGTTTTTTTATACATCCTCTTTTCCTCCCTCTCAGACACACTTATGAATGTGATTTTAATTACTTGTCTCTTCAATAGGAAAACTGTTCTTGCTCCCATTGAATCTGATTCAATTTAATGGAATCATATAAACACATTAGTTTTGTTGCTATTCTGTGATCATAGAATCATGTATGTTGGAACAGACCTTTCAGATCGAGTCCAACCATTAACCCACTATTGCCAAGTCCACCACTAAACCATGTCCCTAAGTGCCACATCTGCATGTCTTTTAAATATCACTTCCCTGGGCAGCCTGTTCTGATGCTTGACAACCCTTTCAGTGCAGAAATTTTTCTTAACATCCAATCTAAAGCTCCCCTGGTGCAACTTGAAGTCATTTTCTCTCATCCTTTCGCTTGCTACCTGGGAGAACAGATCAATCCTCACCTCACTACAACCTCCTTTCAGGTAGTTGTGAAGAGTGATGAGGTCTCCCATGAGCCTTCTTGTGAGAGACCAGTAAAAATGAAGTATAAATGAAGCCATAGAGATGTTAAATTAATTTTTAAAACTTACATTGAGGAGCCAGGACAAGTTCCTTCACAATACGACAGCTCAACAGGTTCAGAAGACTCACAGCCAGCATGGCGGATCACAGTTTTCTTGCTGTAAGGCTTGCATTTTGGAGCTTTACAAAAAGGAAGAGGGGAAATTATATTTCAAATCTCTAGTTCAGAACTAAAGGAATGCTAAAACAGTTTCAAAGTGCATGATGTTTGATTACTGAGAATCTGCAGTATGTGGTGGGGTGGGGAGTGGGTACTGTGTAAGGTATCTGGAATTTTCAGGTTATTCTTTGATTTAATCTCTAAAAGGTCTTTGCAAAATAATGCAGAGGCCTGAGCATTGTTGGTTTGATTTGTGATATTAAGTATCAGGAAAACAAATCTGCATTTTTCCTTTCAATAAATAGTGAAACACAGGGTCTTCATATATAGAATACGTGAAAACAGGGGGAGTGAAGAATCCTTCCATTCACTAAAAGGTAGTTCAAAGTTGAACAAATCCTCTTCAAGTAGAACACATAAACACAGCATTACTTACGTTTACATATTTTGCAGCAGCCATCGGGCGTAGTCTCTGTTTCATCCTTCGTAAAAGTAAAGGAGGATTTGTGTTAGTGCATGGATGACAATCATGAGTAAGAATATGAGTTAGCAGTATTGATACTGGGCAGAGAGCTCCTCTCTGATGAACCCTAAATGAACAATGACTTGCTGTCTTCATCACAGAAGTCTTGAATAAGCCTCATAAAAAATACCAAGCCTTTCTTATTACTAATGTTACAACAACACTAATTTCATTCTTAAGACATTCGTGCAACTTCAGTGAAACTGATTTGTTGTATTCTTCCTTGTCCCTCCTTGCTCTTTTGAGCTGCCTTCAGTCAGTGAAGAATTGATTAAAACTTACAGGATCGCACTCTCCAGGCTCGTACTGAGGGCATACTCTCTTACTTTGGACTGCAACAAACTGATCTTCAATTTTTTCACATTTGTAATGGCTGCATTGGTCGAGTGGCAGGATCTCATTAACCTAAGATTTTATAAGAAAAGCAAAAGTATTTTTTCATTGTCATTAAGTATGTCAGAGCTAATTAAGTTCTCATACCTCAGAGGTTCTTAGATGCTTCTGAAGTTCTTTTAAGTGGCAGAAATGAAATTCTGCAAACTGCAGCAAACTTGGAAGTTTAAATCCTGGTTCTGAACACTCAGACCCCAAATTAGAAATCATTGCCCCATTAACCACACATATCAAGAATTTGTCATTCCAAGGAAGTTTACAATTCAGAAAGCTGGTGTGTTGTTTTCAGAGTAATTTCAGTATTACATTCTTATTAGTAAGGGACATGAATTGAGACTTGGCTGTTATATCAGCTAACAGAGAGATCTGAAATTGAAAGGAATACTTACATTGAGCACGTGAACAGTGTTGTTACTTAGTTTGACTTTGCAAGCCACTTCGATGCACTTCCCACAGCATTCTCCTTCCTCAGTCATATATTGATAACCCTACTCATAAGGAGATGAAAAAGAAAGCATGTTGAATTGGTGATGGAGAATTCTGGTCTTGCTGTAACTGAGGGCTGACTGGGCAGCCTAGAGAATCTGAACTCACCAGTGGGCAAGATGTTTCACACTGAAGCGTTTCACAATGCACAATGTTAGCATTAGTCACTGGATCTTTCTCAGAACTGCAGGTACATTTCTGACATGAATTGACTACTACTGACTTTCCAACCTGGAAGACAGGAAAAAAAAAAAAACCCACAACATTCAAATGGCAGCAGTTTCCATATAATGTATAGGCAGAGTTGAATGCATTGCTGAGAATCATTAAGGTTGCTGAAATCCAAGTGCTCCCGAGTTCTTCAGCTCTCTTTGAATACAGAGTTGTTTGGCTTCAAGCCGTGCAGGAAAGCATACACTAAGAGGAAACTATATGAAGCAATGTGAAAAAGAAGAGTAAATTAATAAAATGAAGGTAAGACTGGTTTATACTGTCTTATTGTTTTACCAGCTTTTCAATGCTCCATTTAAGAATATTTTTTCTAAGTCATGTTCAGTGGTTGTAAAACAGTTGTAATTTGAAAATGGAGATTAAAATAAGCGTATGCATAAGCAGAGATGTAACTTTACACATGGATTTTAGTCTTTTGAAATGCATCCACAAAGGCTCCAGTGCTAATGCTTCAATTGTGAGTTAATGATCTAAGTACCAATTTTAGCAAAAAGGTTTAGGGTATCAATTAAAGCAAAAATGCTAGCTTCCAGTTAAGGGCAAGAGATTAAAAAAACACATATACTGGGAAAAGAACTTTCTCAAAGACTTATTTTGGTAGAAAGGATGTACTTTTCACTTCCAGCAATATACTACACAATGTCATAAGATTCTCACCGTGTACAATGTACCATTAATCACACAGACATCAGGCACTGGTTCTGAAAAACAACAACAACAAAAAATTAATTCCAGGGTAAACTCAAATTGTGAGACTTCCTGAGGTGTCAAAATGTTATCAAGTTTTGTAAGTAACACAGAGTATGGAAAACTTGAATTCAATCCCCACTACATGTTTAGACCTCATATGTAGTAGATGTTTAAGTAAAGTTTCATCCTTGAAATTAGCAAGAAGAGTTGATGAGGAATGGCTTCAAACTCAAGCTATGCATGAAAAATCCCTTTTTTGCCCTTTCAGTGTCTGGTTCACTTAAAATTAAATTAGTTGTTTCCTCTTTGAACCTTAGAAGTCCAATAATATTCAAAGATGCTTTAGTTACTGATTGTTTATGACCTCTCAGAACATGGTTGGATGGAATATTGACTATGTCGAAAAAGGTATTCCTATTGTGGTAAAATAAATCTGATAACATGGCAGAACCCATTCATGTCTTTCACAGAACTACTTCAAACTTGCCTGTTCCTTTGTTTTGACTTTCCTGTTTCAGGTTTAATTTACGGGTAGTTTTTTCTTTTTATTCTTTTGCACACATATATGTATATAAAAATTTATATATATAAACAAACTTGTATAACCGTAGGATTTTAAAATTTTCATGAGCATTCAATGACATAAGTATAATTTTTTTTCATACATTGGCAATTCTGATAACAATTCACTTTTTATTATTGCTTCCTGTTACTTGCTCCTGTAGTTAATTGTTAAGCTTTTTGCTGTCCTAGTCTTATGTTTATGCATCTTAGTTTAGCTGCAGCTGGGCTAATGCTAATGTGCTCCAACATTACATTAATAACATCTTAAAAAATGCATTGACAACATTTATGATTACAGATGCAGAGATAGTTAAGCTATGTAGAACTCATGAAGGTTCAAAGTGTTATCCTGCTATTCCACCCATTCTTTCATCAGAGTTAACTGAAAATAACATTTTGTTTTTAAATAAAGATCTAATGCACATTTAGCCAAAAACTGATGTGTGTTCACTGAGACAGAATAACTTAAGGTTTTGCTATTATTGTGATACATGAAGAACTTCCTTAGAAGTGCAAATGTGATTCATTGGAGTGTGTAGTGTGGTATTTATATATGTATTTTTAATACTTACGGCATTTAAATTCAGGACAACATGGGTCTTTTTGTGGTAGTACAGCCATGGAAACAAATCCTAGGTCACAAGTTGTTTCCTGAGTTGTTTGGCATGGGAGCGGCTGGCACTGCACAGTAGCAGTGAGGGAGTCACAGACACACTCCTGGCATTCACTTCTCCATTTCTCTCCAGGCTGAAAATATGTAAATTATTTATTCTTAAATGCTCCTTCTAGCCCTAGTTGTTTTGTTTCAACTTGAGATAGACTCTCAAAATTGGTGGGAAGTTCAGATCAGAGTTTTCTTAGCATACTATTAAGAGCAGGAACGCTGAGAACGATTTTATTCTGCATAAAAAGAAGTATATTTTACTTTTCATCGATAGTCTGCCTATTTCTATGACATTTAAATGTATTTTATTAAAAACAAATGGTCTACCATGGTCTACCATGGTCTTAGCGAGTTTTTCCACCTCTAGATTACTTAAAAGCCTGGCAATGCCAGGTTAAAGAATTGTGTGTTATCAGGTCATTAGTTACACAACCAACTTCCTTACTGACATACATAGAGGTTGATTTGAATTGGCTATCAGAGGACAGAAATTGGGCTGGTTTTGCAACAGTGGTATATTAGAAAGTAAGAAGGGGAACCACCTTTCGTGGAGGATTGACATCAGTACAGTTTCTTTCTGCTGAAGTTGTGAGGGATGTTGCTGTGGTTGGTGAGGCAGAAGACAATACGTGGCCTGTGGATGAGGTGCCTTGTGTTGTAGTTGTTGAAGCGACTGAAGGGGCAGGAGTTGTCAAAGGACACGGCCCCTGGAATGGCTCAATTTCGCATTCCTTGCTGCAAAGTGCATAAAAATTACAGCCAGCTCTGTCTGTTCTGTTGTATACCACTTCACCTGTAGATGAAAATTGGAGGAGAAATTACAAGACCAATGAAAATACTTAGGGAAAAAAATCAAGAAAATATTGTGAAAATATAATGTGTATTCATCCATAAAAAGTTCTATGTTCAGATTATTCTGAGTGGTTATCTTTAACTGAATAGTGTTTTAAGGGTTTATATTGCTTACAATTTTTTTTTAATCAAAAATAAGACACTTACCAGGAGAAAATAAAGTATCAAATACATGACAAAAGCATGGAGTTACTCTGCTGGACGTAACGGGGGTACTGGCTTCTGTTGTCACAGATATGCTGGTGGAAGAACTGAATACTGCAGAAGTGCTTGTTGTAATATGACTTGATCGTGATGTACCAGTTGTAGCAACTGTTAAATACAAGTAATAATTAAATTTGCAGCACAGGATTTTTATGTAATAATTTTAATAAATTCAAGAAGTATTTTCAGCGTTCAGGCAAATCAATCAAATATTTGTTGCATTCAAATATTTGACCTATTCATAAATGGAGATTGTGAAAATTTTTTAGTTATACATTGAATACTGTGTGGCATCTGGCAAATCTTAGGGCATTTAGCTCTAAAGTTTTCAAAGGTTTCAATATCACCCCTTTCTGCCCTGAATTAAGGGTTAGTACTATAAAACTAACTGAGTTGTATAACACGGATACTAGAGGCAGAGAGGCAGATTGATTAAAAACTGGTTTATGCATTTGAGGAAATAGAGATGGTCACAGAATCATGCAGTCACAGATTCACTTAGGGGCAGAAATCACAGAAAAAACTGATACAAATGCTGTTCTAAAGAAAAATCAGAAAATAAACCTTAAAGAGGTAGAAAATGACATACCTGGAGTGACTGTGGGACTAAAAGTTGTGGGAAAAACAGTGGTAGCAACACTTTCTGCAGTAGAAGAAACAATTTCAATAACACCTATGGTGCTTCTGGTTCCAGATTGAGGAACAGTGGTAGTGGGGACGGCTGTGGTGCCAGCGGTGCTTCCTATTTTTGCTTCAGGAGTTGTGGAAGCAGTAGTGGCAGAAGTTGGAGCCTGTGTTCCTGCAGTGGAGGTTTCACCTGGAACAGTTTTGGCTGAAGGTGTTGCAGTGCTTCCCTCTGTGGTCCTGAGGGTGCTGGCAGTGCTGGTGGCTGGTGTGGGCACTGATGGTGTGGGAGTGATGATGACAGTGGTGCCTTCAGTCTGAGGGGGAGAGGTCCTGGTGGTGGTCATGATGACGGTTGTTCCTTCCTTTGTTGGGCGTGTGGTAGTGGGGACAGCCGTGGTGCCAGCGGTGCTTCCTATTTTTGCTTCGGATGTTGTGGAAGTGGTAGAACCTGAAGTTGGAGCCTGTGTTCCTGCAGTGGAGGTTTCAACTGGAACAGTTTTGGCTGAAGGTGTTG
>NW_020955437.1:1515797-1524812 GCF_003031625.1 Empidonax traillii | reverse complement strand
TGCTGTTATGTTATGGAGAACAAATATGTCATCTTAAAAACTCAATTCACAGGAACTCTAATGGCTTAATAATTACCTTACTCCCTAATGTTGGGAATTTGTTTCACTCCCCGGTAGCTTAAGGTCCCTAACCTACACTTCTCTTTTTTATGCCCTTGATGCTTACTGAAGTGCCTATTATCACCCCATTTAATTAGTTCAATAGTCTCCAGTATTATTCTAAGGAGTTTTATTTTTCCATGACTTATCTTATTTATTCCATCTATGGAATATATGGCTAGCACGAAGCTACAGCACCTCCATCACAGAAACTTAGTAATTATAATAAAAACAACAGTAATAAAAGTTGAACTACTTCCCTGTTTTCTGTTCTTTTTTTTGTTGCAAATCTTTTAAATATCCAAGTGTATATTTAAATAGAGGACTGATACTGATTAGGCTAACATACAGGCTTACAGTGGACTGTACTAGCAAAAGTGGGCTCCTTGATTTATCCATTATAATAAAAAAAAAACTTTCCTGTAAGTGTCTGGGAGCTGATTTTTCCAAAGGTTTGAAGCTTGGTGAAGTTTTCATGATTTTCCAAACAAAAGGAATATTCTTAGCCTATGGAATTCACCTTCTACATAATACAAAGTCTTCAAATCATACAAACACTGGAGCTCACAAGGACAAGTAAAATATCTTCCCATACCAACTACCAGAAGTGCTTCATTTTTAGTTGCTTTATTTTTTTTCTCATTAAAAACAAACAAACAAACCAATAACAAAAAAACTCACCTGAAAAATCATAAGCTTTTACTGGCAGCAGTCCTAGCAAACTGCCTAACAAAAATCATACAGTGAGGTAAATGTGCACTTTTCAACCCAGTGAAATAAATTTTAGTCATATGAGCAATAGAAAACTGGTTCTTATGAGTGGAGATATAGGTCATCTTACTCAGTGGTGAAGACTGCAGATTATAATGGTGTAACCAGCGATATTTCCTGCGTGTTGCCCAGGAGTTTTGCTGTATTTAGTGAATAAACATCTTGGATATTAAAATAATACTTGGTGATTTCACTGTTTCATACAATAGTGTGAGTCTGATGGTCAAAAATAATACTGATTTTGATCTAAGATTATTGATCCACTAGTTTCTTAGTGTATGTCTTTGTGTCACTGTGGATGAGAGCATTCTGGGGACTGTATCCAGCAAAATGGAGTGGGAACCTGAGAAGTGACAGCAGGTAGAAGAAAATTGCAGGAGGAAGGTGATGAGGGCTTAGTCAAGGAGAACTGAGCAATGGATGTCAAGAAATGCCTGAGGAATAAAAAATTGGGAAGGGGGATAGTAACCAAAAGGTTGGTGGTGAACCAGGTCACTTATGGATGGTAGGATATGTCTAGTGTTGAGTGGAGGAGTGGAGAGAACTGTTTCTATCAACAGGGAAGAAAAGTGAAAGACTGAAAGAATTTATTGTGGGGGTAATATGCAAATTGGATGATGCATATTCATTGCTCTGCAAAACAGCACATGAGGACATTTGCATAAAACCTTTTCTGCATTTACAACTTAAGTAGGTATCTCTCTGATGGTAAAGAAAGGGGAATAAATGATCTACGTTAGTGACACTGGGACTTGGGGACTCAGAGTTCAAAGCTCAGCCAGAGCCAGCAGCTTATCCTTTGCAGGTACCGGCACACATCTATCATTCTGCATGTAGCTTCAGAGGAAAATATCTGAGCAAATGAGAGAGGAAGACACTTTCTAGGAGCAGTAGTTCTGCTCTCCACCTAATTTATTAACAGTAAAAATAGCATGGCTTCAGAGCATTTGGAGCTGCTTTTGCAACCTCAAGTGCACAGGGAGATTCTCTTATCGCTCCTTCATGTCCCTTATTTCCTACCCTGTCACTGCAGTTACTTATCTGTGGCAACAGGTTTTGCAGTCTATCAGCTGGACAACACTGGTGCTTCTAAGCCTGAGGTATATGAAACTGAGCAGTGGGCTTTCTTATAGCTGACATGTAATGTGGGATAAAAGACACTTTTTTGTCACAGGGCATTGTACTTGAAGGCTTTGTAATGTGCCTATTATAGTAAATTCATTTATGCTGCCTTTTGTCACAGAGTAACAGAATGGGTAGGTTGGAAGGGAACACAGCAGGTCATCTGGTCCAACCTCCCTGCTCAAGTAGGGTAATCCCAGAGCACATTTTACAGAATTGTGTCCAAACAGATCATGACTATCTCCAGTGAGGGAGACTCCATAATCTCTCTGGGTAATCTGTTACAGTGCTCAGTCACTCACACAGTAAAGAAGTTCTTTCTCATATTTAGGTGGAACTTCCTGTGCATTGGTTTCCACCTATTGCCTCTGGTCCAATTGCTTGACAACACCAAGAAGAGCCTGGCTCCGTCTTCTTGACATGCTCCCTTACAGACATTGATGTGGTCCTCTCTCAGTCATCTCTTCTTGAGACTGAACAGGCCCAACTCCCTCAGCCTATCCTCATAAGGGAGATGCTCCAGTCCTCTAATTACCCCAGTGCCCTAGACCCTCTCCAGAAGCTCCCCATCTCTTGTGTACTGAACTAGATGAAGGGGCAGATGCCTCTTCAGCAAGTTCACTGATGACACCAAGCTGTGAGAAGTGGCCAATACCCCAGAGGGCTGCAAAGCCCTTCAGAGGGACCTCGTCAGGTTGAAGAGATGGGCAGAAAAGAAACCACATCTGAAATTCAGCAAAGACAAATGCAGCACCCTGCACCTGGGGAAGAATAACCCCAGGCACCAGTACAGGCTGGTACAGCAGAATGACCTGTTGGAAGGCAGCTCTGCAGAGAAAGACCTGAAGGTCCTGGTGATCAGCAAGCTGTCCATGAGGCAGCAGTGTGCCCTTGTGGCCAAGAAGGCAAATGGTATCATGAGGTGTTTTAGGAAGAGCAGTGCCATCAGGTGAGGCCACATCTGGAGTGCTGTGTCCAGTTTCCCTCATAGCTTTTTATTTTCAGTATTGCACTCCATGTTTCATTAGGTTTAAAGACCTGTTCAGCACCTCTCGGAGTAACCTGTGCCGGTGTTTGGTCACCATCACAGTGAAAAAAAGTTATGTGATGTTCAGATGGAGCCTTCAGTTTGTGTCTATTATCTCTTGTCATGTCACTGAGCATCACTGAAAAGAGTTTGTCTCTGTATCTTTGCACCCTCCCTTCAGGTATTTACCCACATGGAGGAGATCACCCTGAACCTTCTTTTCTCCAGGTTGAAGAATTCCAGTTCTCCCACTTTTAACTCTCATGTGAGGTGCTTCATTCTCTTAATAATCTTAGTGGTCTTTTTCTGGACTCTTTGTATATTCTTTTGTATTGAAAAGTCTAGAAATGGACATGGCACTCCAGGTGTGACCTCAACTCTCTTGACCTATGGGCAACAGTCCTAATGCAGTTCAGGGTACCATTTACCTTCGGTTCCTTTGCATTTACCTTGTTGAGCTTTGTGAGGTTCTTGTCAGTCCATTTCTCAACCCATTTCTTGACCTCTATTGAGGTCCCTCAGGATGGCAGCATATCACCTCACATTTTTGTGCAATCTGTGAGCTTTACCCCATCATCCAGATCATTCATTTTTTAAATATGAATTTTCAAAGATTACACTGGAAAAATAGGAATATATATAAATATATATAAACTAATTTTATTCATATGATCCACAATATTTCATCAGTTATTAAGTTATTTCTTAATGTAGTCATACCTACATTATTTGTAACCCTGCAACTGAAATACCTTTGGATAGTAGTAATTTGCTGTAATTATTCTTCAAATATTTCTACCGTTAGGCACAGTTCTGAAGATATGGCAATTGGATTTTAAAATACTCCTTCTAAAACATTAGTGAACAAGGTTAATTCTAACACAGACAGTTGTGTATGCAAAAGCAGGTTACTGAAATTCTCAATGACCTGAATACCTTAGTCTTGGTAACATGCCTCAAGGAATCCCAGCAGGAGATAATTCATTGGCAGCAGGAAGCATTGGTATTGGAACATGGGATTTCTTGTGGTATAAATCCAAACCTTTGGTAACACAAAAAACTGTGTATTGTTACTAAACTGAAAGTGCATTTAAAAACCTCCATCCTTTGATACAGGCACTACCACTTTTCAGAGATTATGCATAGCTCCAAAACTAAGCATGTTCCATTTTTTCGTAATGCAAAAAGACAGAGATGTATGTGTTGAGACTTCTCAGTTGAAAGCAGGGGTAATTGGATTTGGAAATAAACCTGTTATGGTTTCCTCACGTCTTCAAGTTTGCTGAATTTTGTGCTGTTACTGCCAGAGAGCAAAGCCAGCATTAGAAAGCTAAGGAGAGCAAGATTTTATTTTTATAGAAATTTGCAACAGTATTTTCCTGGTTTTCTGTACTAAAAACTTGGGATTTTCTGTGCATTTAATGGATTTCTCATTATCATGGTATTTTTTAAGAAGTTGCCTCGTGTGTACTGAATCCATATTGAATTATTTTTTTTTGTTTCAATTATTTCTTTCCCGTTTAGCATGCGTTTATTTATTTATTTATTGCTTGGTTTTATGCCAAATTACTATCCTTTCCCTTGGCTGCCTTGCAATTCAGGTCTCATTTATCTGTAGGTCTGTTCTTCTGCTGTTAAAAATCCTTTATCTCCTGCACAGCTTATTTTCCCCTGTGCTCATCCTGGCCTCCCCTGTTGATTACATTTATATTATACATTCTATTTGCTTTAGCATATATATCCAAACATGCATAGTCCTTGCATTTCATTGATCTCTATATTCACATTCTAAAAGTATTTTTGCTCCTTATGCAGCTTTTTATTCATTTCTGACCAACCAATTTTTCAGGGTAGACATTACTACAACCTTTGATGGGGCAATATCTCTAGAGACTTTGGTGCAGCAACAGAAGAGCTCACTAAAAACAGTTCCTTGTAGAACCCTTGCAGGAACTGAAAAATATGTTTTAGACTTTTTAATTATGTAATAATCTATCCCATTCAATGTTGCAATAATTGTGACCATTACTAATAGATAGTTTTGGTAAACAGAAGATAAATGTGCCAATTCTTACTCCTGACAGAGGACAGATTTACTTCCATGATGATGGCTGTGAGTCACACCCCTTTGGCCGTGATGGCACACAGTTGTTGAACTAGGCATAAGGAAATATTTGTGATCTAAGTCATAGCAGGTGGTGATGGAGGGTTAGTTTTTTTTCCTTTGTGAGTTTGTTTACACGTGTAAGGGTGGAGAGAGACTTTAGGGGTGGAGTTACGCTAAGGATACACTGAAATTGAACGAGAACTGTATTTTTTTCTGCCTCATGTGATTTATAGAAATGTGTTTAGTATCTGCAGAAGGTGGGGCTTTGCAGGTACTGCCTATAGTTTATCATGTGGTTTTAGCTAGTGCAGAAAGGAAGGAGTAAACTGAATGACAGGCACACTGCATCTGCCCTACTTCTGCCATTTCAAACACCTCTGCTTTTGCCCATTTTAGACCAGTCTTGTGAAGCTGCTTTTGATGCACCAGGCAAATCCCAATCTTCTTAACTGCAATAATGAAAAGCCTTCAGGTAGGTGAAAATCCATGTGCATTATGCATGTATTAGTTACTGTGACTCTGTTTTCTTTCCTTCCTGTTGTCTTGGTTATTCTTTATTTAGTGTGTAGAGTTAAATACACATACAGATGTTTGTATATGTTTTTACATATATTGCTGAGAACTGCTAGTCATGGTAATGCAGGATATCATATCAAATGACAGCATGTTCTTCCACTTGTTGCATTCCCTGTTTATTTTTAACTATGTTTATTGACGGAGAGTTCTTCAATGCCTTGGTGGTAGATGCATTTATACATTCTTGGTGACTTCTCTCCAAATCCCTTTCTGTCTCAACTGGTCGTAATCCATAGCCTCATGAACTGGAATTTCTATAGCTGTTGTCTGAAAACAAATTCAACAAACAGTTTTAAAGTGTAGCGCCCCTTGTTTACCGCAGAAGGCACCTTCTTAGACCAGATAGCAACAGGGAGCTGAAGCACTGGCTCTAAAGGTAATAGAATTATAGACTGTATTAGGTTGGAAGGGACTTCTGGTCAACTGGTCTAACACAGAGCAAAGCAGAGCTAACACCAGTAGTGTTAGCTAGGAGAGCTGAAAAGAAACACATGGTGGTTCAGTCTTCACTGCCTAGGATAAATTGAAGATGGTACCCAGTAATGTAGAAAACAGAATCTTTCTGTCAGATTATGAAGTGTAACTTTCTTTTCTTGAGAGACCATGGAGAAAAAACTCCAGGCCAATGTAGTATATAAAATAAAAAAGCAGGCCCTTTAATCAGGCCCTCAGCCCCAGGGGAATACATGCTATAGGTTCACCCAGGCAGTGGTTCTAAAATTCTATAATAAGGTCCATCCACTCCCAGAACTATCCACCCCCCAGTTCTGCCCAGAATTTTCTACAATTCTACCTTGAAAAGAAGACTAAACACACTAAAAGAATTTAGAGGTTTTGATATGAAATGAGGTAACAGAGTTGCATATGTGTAAACTACTGTGCTAAAGGGTGACATATTATACAGCTACATTAAAATCTACATTTACTACACAATTTCTTCTAAAATCTACAAAAAGCTAAAAAATCCAAAAAACTCTGAGGCATCAGTATAATAAAGCAAAATGTGTTATGCTTCAAGTACTGTACCACCTACAAATACATTCTCAGGGAACATCATGACACTTAAACCTCAGAAACCTTGTTTGTGGTTAATTACATGCTGGTTTGTATTTGTTTTAAAGGGTATGGACCAAATTCAGATCATCTAACAATACAGTTAGGTAACCACAATTAGTATGTATTTAACACAGTTGATTTCAGCACATCTGTATGTACAAGATGTATAAATCTAGTTTGTAGAAATATAAAACATTTGAAAAGGATTTAGGTGCATATTTTGATTGAAATACCATGTTGGAAAGGGTTGTATTGTTTTTCCTGAAGTCCTATGAATTATTGAAAGCTTTGGTTCACTACATAGCAAGAATGGTTTTGAGGTTTTGCAGATGACAATTTTAAGTCTGTACTAAGTTTACTTTGCCTTTGTTTCCCCAGTAATTTCAAGTATTATTTTATGATCAGTATCTGAGCTATTCTTTTCATGTTATCTAGCCAGATGTCTAATCTTAGTCTGATCTAGAGACTTAAATTCAAAGGAGCTTTTCTGCACCATTTTCTTTTTCTGATATCTTGGTGTTCCAATGTCTCAGATGTTGCAGCTTCTGATTTTATTGAAGAAATGCTTATGAAGGCTGAAATTGTTTGGGAGGAAAAAATGAAAGACCCTTTAGCTGTTTCTGCTTTATCTCAAGAAGAGCCATACGAAGAGATCATCCATGATTTGCCCACAGTTTCCAATAAACTGTAAGTGCTTCTATTGTTACAGAGCAATTCACTGGAGCCAAATTATCATTTGAAGGGTATCTGTCAATCTATGAATTCTATGAATGTCCTTGAAGATATTCAAAACACATCTGGACACGGTTCTGGGAAACTGGCTCTGCATGTCTGTGTTTGAGCAGGATGATTGGACCAGGTGCCCTCTAGGAGGTCCCTGCCAACCCCAACCATCCTATGATTCCATGAGTCTTGTGATTTGATGGGTCAAGTAACTCTTTCATTTTGAAAATCTGCTGAATCATCTTTTGTGTTTGTACCTCTCATATGTTTTTGTCAACCTTATTTCTATAAATATAAACTATTGGAAATAAAATACGTTATTATAATAGCCACTAAAAATTGTCTAGGGTTGCTTTAGCAGAATTATTAGACTCGAATATCCTTTTATTAAAGTAAATGGGAATAGTGTAGTACTACACTACCCTTGCCTGTGAGAGAAGCAGGGACAAGTCCTGAGAATAAAAATAATATATATGATTACAGATGAAATTATACTGGTCTAAGCAGTTAGAAATTTGTATTTAGATTTGTGCTGCTTAAAATTCAAATGGAATCAAGCAGAATTTAGCAGTGTGGACTTAAAAATTGGTATTGAAGAGTCAATTTGTCTTAAGTTGTAGATTTTGATATTGTTTGTATTTCCTTGTGAATCTTAAGAAATACTGTCGTAGCTACGTGAAAATATGTATGAAGCACTGTTTTATGGTAGTACAAGACATATTGATATTTCGAATTCTTATTTCCAGATACTGTGATCCATGGGAATTTTAAGAAGTACAAAGAATGTCTTTATGCAGTATGCAATTGCTGTATATTTGAAGCATGTTCGTTGCATAAGTTTGCAAAACACTGATACTGATTTTTATGTAGTAATCACCAAAGATTGTGTGAGGAAAAAAGAATTAGTAAAACCTCTTAAGAGAGACAGAGACGATATATATATGTTTCCATTTCATTAAAGTTATAATTTATGGTCAGCAGAATGTATTTGGATACATTAAAATCTGGAATAGGTTAGCAACTGTCATGAAATGATCAATCTGTTAAATTCAGAATTCCAGGGAATATATTTATATTTAGTAAAGATTGCATATTTCATGGATAATAAACATGGTGTGTTGTTTCTGCTTCATCATTTTCAGTCACTAATGTATGTAACTGGGAGTATTATACTAATGTTTATGGAATTAATAATTTCTCATGCTTGTTAATTCCTTATGAAATAAGCAGTCCTCTAGTCTAACCCAATGTTTCAATAACTTAAATCATGGTCTTGAAATTTATGTGGCCTTCTGTTATCTTCTAATGAAAAATTTTAATTTTGAGGTATGAAAGTAAGCCTTTAGATTCTCAAACATAAAGAAAACCTTTAATTTTTGAAATGTCATAATAGCAGAAGTAGAAGGTAGGTTTCCTTTAGCCAAGCATTGAGTTAGTATAACTGAATTCATGCTATCATGAAGCACTAATAGTATTACAATATTTCTTCTTGTTCTTTTACTGAGCTACTGAGTATTTTTTTCTATCTGATTTA
>NW_020955437.1:1400518-1515551 GCF_003031625.1 Empidonax traillii | reverse complement strand
CATAAAGAAAACCTTTAATTTTTGAAATGTCATAATAGCAGAAGTAGAAGGTAGGTTTCCTTTAGCCAAGCATTGAGTTAGTATAACTGAATTCATGCTATCATGAAGCACTAATAGTATTACAATATTTCTTCTTGTTCTTTTACTGAGCTACTGAGTATTTTTTTCTATCTGATTTAGGATTGGTGGATTAGAAAGTTGACTATAGTGGATTGGCTGTAGCTGGCACTCACTGAGCTGCCTTGCTCATTCTGAAACTCTTCTCCCTACAAGTAACAGTTGGAAGTTCCTTCCAACAAAAGCAATAAACTCAAAGAGGCCATAAAAATATCATTGCAGTCTGCCTAGATATAGTTCTCTCTATCAAGTTAAAAGCTGCCCTAGTGCTTCCAGTATTGACGATAAAACTTCCAGTTATCTGTCAATTCTCAGTTTTTTGTATGATTTCTTATTTTAAATAAAAGGCATGCTAGAGGATGGCAGTCTGTAGAAAACTGTCAGCTTATCTAAAAGACTCCAATAAAAACACACAAAACTTGAAATTAATTCCATATATAAAGGCTTCTTTGCCTAAAATTTAAAATTTCTATTCCTCCATATAACATTCAAGATTTTTTCCAGTCAGATAGGCGAGTAGCAAGTCCTACAATGTTCAAGTAAGATTATCCTAGATAACACTTCTTCCTGTCTACTATGCAACATTATTTTGGTTTAAGTCTCCCTTTGTGGTTAATTAACTATTAATTATCCATTAATTTTTATAAAAGAAGACCATTTATGCTAATCTACTTGCTTACATTAACATAAAATCTCCCCTTGTGCTGTCCTATAGTTCAGCTTTCAAAGGTGTTTCTTGACTTAATCTTGTAATAAAAATACATATGAATGTTAATAGATATATTTTTCTAAAAAAACACTCTTTTAATTTTATTTTTCATAATGTCTTCTTGAACCTGAGTCTTAATGAACTGTTGGAATTAATTTAATAAGCTTTTTCTTTCACAGAATCTTTGACATTTTTGTTGTTATATGAATTACATGTCAGCATTTCCATCACATGAAGTCTTATTAATACCTCATAAATGCACACAATTTATAGGCTATTCTCCTGTCCATCAGGACATGAAACATGCCTGTTAAGTTATGTATTATGTTATTATTGTCCTCTTAAGTTCAAAATGCATCTGTGGAAAAAGTAGGCACCTTTTTTTCCCCAACACTTTGCTGTGATTTACAACCTACTTCTCTTTTGTGACACCTGGAAGGTTTATTTGATTTCAAGAAGTTTACAGCTGAATTTTAGTGAGTGTTGTGTAGTTAATACAAAAGTGGTAAGATTAAATGGGTAAGGTTCATCTTCACAGCAAAAAAATCCTGGATCTTCTCAATTCAAAAGAAACATCACATAAAAAAAGTGTTCCAGTTATTTAAATTATTCTACAATCTAATCACTGATATGTCTTATCCTAATTGCCAAGTTCAGAAAAATACTTGGATAATGGCTTTTCTCTTCTGCAGTTCAAATCAAGAGAAAGGGGTTTGGATGTTTTGCCCATGTGATATTTGATAAACAAATTATTTTAGGTCAATCAAAACACTAAATAAAAATTTTATTTTCACTAATGTTCCTCTAGACATTTTAAATTTAAATGTCTGAAGCAAATTTTGAGGAGGAAAATATTGTATACTTCATTATAAAATGTTTCTACAAATTCCTTCAGTGTTTTCAGACTGTTTCATCAAAAGAAAAGTTTTGTTTGTCTATACTGTATTCAATGGGAAACTGCTTTGACTTTTTTCCAGTGAATTCTGCTTAGAAGATACTTTCTTCTTTGTTCCTAAAATTTATATGTGTGTGTCAGTTCTCTTTCTAACACCAGTTCTTATCATGAATTGCTATCACTGTTATCTGTGGGTCCTCCGTAATTTCATTTGAGTTCACTGTGTGTGTAATCTTGACTTTTTTTATAATTAGTGATTAAAGTCAAGTAACTTTTGAGTAATTACGAGATTTATTTTATCTAAGTTTGGACTTTATTCCATAGTGGAATGCACTGTTCCCACATTCCCATATTGAGTCCAGATTTCCTTTCAAAGAAGTCATGTATACATTCTGGCAAAGAGCTGTTGTACACTCCATGAGATTGTCTCCTTTGCACTGTCAGAATCCAGACAGTTATTTTTTAAGATGTTTGTGTTCTCAACTCCTGGGGCTGATTCCTTGCTAATTCCTCTGGATATACAATGCTGCCAAAATCATCCAAGATTTTGACATTGTTGTATTTTGGAAGTGTCATATTGTCTGAACTGTCAGTAGGGAAAACAACTCCATGTGTGTAAGAATAGATTTAACTTTTATGTGGATGAAGACTGTTGTGTATTGTTATGGTCAGGAGTGTGCTATTTGCTTGCGGGTGTTTTGGTTTGGTTTGGTTTTTTACCTTAGCAAAAATTCAGAGCAGCTTCTGGTCATAAAATATATATTGGATACTGCCTAATTAAAAGTGAGCTAAAAAGTGATGGAATTTAATTTTTTTTAAATTTTAAATAAAATAATTGTATTATTGCAATGGCAATACCTGTATTACATTATGTTAGAACATACTATTTTTCAAAACAGTATTGTGTAGGGTAGCACTGTGCTTTTTAAATTGTTTCAAATCTGGCTATTGATTTGCCAGCCTAGTGCTGTCAAAAGCAGACTCATGCATATTTTCTTCTGATTGTTCAATTCTGCTTCAGAAAAGAAATGCATAAAGGTGAATTTTAAATCAAAGTGTTTTGCTCTGTGTCTTTGGGAACAGACCGACCTATGTGAACACTTCGTTTCTCACCAGTTTCTTTTTTGTAATTGGACCAGGAACTTGTGTCTCATCCCTGAGATGTATCTCACTTCGGCGCTTGTGCCACCCACATTTGTTTGTCTGACATCTTCAGTAGGAGTCTAATTGTTTTATTGATTCTCTTTGTAGCAATCCCCTGGCTTTACCGATTGCCAAGCAAGACAGTTTGCTGGAGAAAGACACCATGTTTAAAGATGCAGCTAAAGCCTTATGCAAGCAACAATCTCAAGACAGTGCCTCTGAAAATGTCACTGTGAACACCACAACCAAACTTGAACAGGTAACGACATGCAGTTTCTTGATTTCTTTTCTTTAGTGATTAGGTATGGAAATTGTAACATTGAAGCTGAAGACCGTGGTATTTTTTTCTCTGACCACACAGCAATATCTTTTGCACTGTGGAGCCTTGTCACCTTGATCACTTCCTGCATTAAGTCTGGCCCTGCAGAGTTCCCTCTGCAAACTGAACAGCTACTTCTTTGCCAGCTACTGGTGGCAGGTCAGGGGCTGAGGCAGTCTGAGGGCTCAGAGCTCCTCAAACTCTGATTCATGGTTCACAACAGGGGAGGGACAACTGTTAGCGCTGCCCAGAGTGTGCTCTTGTCTCCAAGGTCGGTGTACAAAAGAAAGAAACACAACCTGGGAGACTGTAAAAACAAAAAGAATGTGTAAGGAATATCAAGTTGCAAAGTAAGTGACTGTAATTTAAATCTAGGAATTGCCAGATTTACAGATGCAGAGTTAACTGTCTTTCTTGTGATAATGTATTAGGTTACAGGCACTGGTTATTTGGATACCCTTTGCAGTTTTCTCCCCAGCCAACATCACAATCTCATTCAGTGTACAGGATGAATGCAAAAGGAGGCAATTATATCTTGCTTATAAATTTAACACATCCCGAGTTTGAGTTCATTACTTGGAGTTTGGCATTTTTTTTGAGGGGATGGTGTGTGTGTTTCTTTTTGTTGTTGTTGTTTTTACTGTTTGTTTGCTTGCTTGCTTGTTTGTTTTTGGTTTCTGTTTGTCAGGTTTTGGGTTTTTTGCTTGTTTTGGTTTGTTTTTTTTTTGCGGTTTTGGTTGGTTTGTTTTGTTGGGGATTGAGTTTGGTTTGTTTGTGTTTGTTTGCTTGTTTGTGTTTTTTTGTGCTACAAGAGTTTTATTTTCTGTTACATGCATTTCAGAAGCACATATTCCAGAAGTATTTAGCCATTTAAGAAAACATTACTTTAGAATTGTGGAGGTGGGGGTGGTGGAGGGGAATATTTCCATTTGAAATAGCTTACTGTGAATTTGAAGCAAAACAAAGGAGAAAGATATTGATTTCATTTAAGCCACCTTCAGTTCAAAAAGCTGCGTAACTGTCTTGGCAGAAGAATGCAAGTTCCACTGCCTTTATTTGTTTGTGTTTCAGAGGAATGGCTTGATCATATGAAATCAATCAGTGGGTTCGTAAGTGAATTATACGAGTCAATCTCTGAAAGTCCTCAGCTTTGGGATCCTGTAGAGCACTCAGTTCCCTATTCAGTCAGAAGATACCACAAAGTGTTTTGCGCTTGGCTTAGATCTTGTTTTCATGTCTTAAAATTTCTGGTGTTGCTGACTGATGTGATGTGATGAAAATAGTCAATTCAAGGGACAAGCAATGCTGCTTAGAAAAGTGAATGCTTGCAACCCTTTTAGAAGGAACCCTCCTATAACTGTAGTAAAAGAGAGGGAGGTGTTTAACTTAGGATCTTGCCAAGACCATCGCTTCCTTCTAGATGTTCAGCAGTAGTGTGAACATGAACATAGATGCTTCTTTCTGCTTGATTCTCTTTTGATGCAAGCCTAGTTAAAAATATTTGGCTTTTCATTATCTCTGAGCTAAACCTTTGCTTCATAGTTTGTGCACTAAAACACAGACAGAAACATTTTGGTAATTTCGTTCTCCACCATGACCTATAGTCTCTTCTGGGTCCCAGGGCAGGTTTTCGAAAGTACTCCTGCTGTTTCACCATACTTCGGTAGAACTTCCCCCAGTAGTTACAAATCAAACACAAGACAGCAGACTTAAAGATCAATCTCTTTGAGCTCCATTAGTTGAGAAATTTCTGCAGAAAACTCTCTGTGAAATTCCTCTCTAAAAAAGTTAGAAGGAATATATATCTTGGGGTTTTTTTAGAAGCACTAAAAACTACAAATCTTGCTTAGTACAGTAGTTACTGAGTAAGTAGTGATACTCCCTTGGAAAAGAATAAGCAGGAAGATCCTATCTTTGAAATCATCACTAACAGGGCATAGGTTAGAAATGGTGCTGTTTCAGTGAGTTTTTAAATGAGTGGTTGCATAAAAAAAATTAATAGATTACAGAACTTTTCAGTTGGCAAGGGCTTAATGAGCTTTAGCTTCTATGAAGAAAAGAGAATAAACCGGTTTAAACACTTTCGGAAATAGTTAAATTTTACTAAACTAAAGAATACCTAGATTTTGTGAAATGAAAATATGCAATTTTTTTCTTTTTTGAAGTGACCTAATTGTGATCCTGGAAATAAAGGGATTGTGTTCTATACTAATAGCCATGCATTATAAACTCTGTGTATGTGTGTCTATATATATATATATATATATAAATCTAAATCTCCATATTTGTGTACATAATATTTAGATCTTAGTTTTCAGAGACCATTTTTTTTTTTAATTTCCCAACATAACAAATAAAGTTCTTATTTAGTGCTGGTAGCAAAGGAAAACTTTGAACAACCCCTTCCTTCTGTTCCAGCCTTTTGGTTACACATTCTAATGGATTTCATTGTCTTATTCTTAGCAATTGCATTCCAAAGTATGCTAAAAGTAATCATGTTCTGTTTAATTTTTCAGTAGGTTATGTGGAGTCATTACTTGGCTTTTTTATACACATATTATTGAAATATATTGGCATGACATTGTGTATGCATTGTGTCAGAAATATCATACATTCTTAGGCAGTATGGCATGCAGATTAGGCTGTTATTGGAGGATCAGAGAGAAAAATTTTATCCTAGTACATTTGAAACATGCATTCTTAATAAAAAAAGCTCATGATTTTTTTGGCTTTGAGAGACTTAACAATTCAAATTTAACTGTAGCTTCAGGTTCTTTTAATTGCAAACATGATGAAAAAGAGACTTAAGAAAATATTTCTCATGAAGTAGGATTTTTATTACATGAAGCACAGGAGGGGATCAAACGACTACATTGACAAAGGTTTTTGTGCATCTCTTGTATTAGCTTTTGCTTTTTCCTTGGTAAAAGGTGCTCTTTGATTGTCTGTAATGTCAAGATCTATGCTCCAAACAAAGAAAGCAGTATGAGTAATTTCCAGAATTTTATCATAGCCAACAATTTCTTTCCCTCTGAGGGAAAGATATTTTTTTGATAACCGATTGAAATTACTGGCCTGGAATTGAATTATGTGCTTCATGCTGCAGATAAATATAGATTAAATATTTTCTTTTTCTTAACTGGGTCTTTTCTTTTAAAAACAAAAAATTGTCTTTGTCTTGTAGTTCTTTGCATATTGGTCATATGGTCATATGAACTATGTGATAGATACCTGCTACCCTTTTGATTATTCCAGTATCACTTACGATAAGGGGACAGCTGTGTATATCATAATATTACACATAAGAGTTGGAATGCATACATATTTCAGTGACACAAGTATGTAAAAAATGTAAATAATTAAAGAATTTTATATGAGGAGATTGTGAATCTTGTTAAATGGATATAATTTAAGTGAGTAAATAGGAATCTTCATTGCTAGCATTACAAAAATCTCAAAAACTTCTGGAGGCGGAGTCTGGTAGAAAATGCTGAAACACCAAATCCCAGACTTTGTAGAATAAAAAGTTGATGAGAAATTATTTTGATTTCCTCACTCAGAGTTTAACTGAACCCTTCACATTTCTAACCATCTATCTACAGAATGAGCATCTTTGACCATACTTAGGCCAGACTATAAAATGAAAAAAAAAGCCAAGACCTATTTGCTGGACTAGGGTTATGTGGGATGGGTCAGTACACATCCATAAGGCAAAACTCCTTTTTCTTCCTCCAGAGATGGGGCCATGCCCAAATGGCCTGCAGGAAATGACCATTGATTTGTGACCTGAATGATATCCAGGTTTCATCTGCATGAGGACTAGCTGATATGAAGCATGAATGAATAAGGAGGTGTGCTAAAAAGTTCTGAAAATAAGGAGAGTCCCAGGGCAAACCCTTCTTTTATTTGAGACAGATTTTTATTTTTATTTGAGATAGATTTGACATAGATTAAGACAAGTCATTCTTTGGCACAGATGTTCTGAGTCTTGATAGCACATAAGGTAGTGCGGTGAAGACTAACACCTGTTTTGTTCCTGCAAGCCAGGTGAGCACACTATTAAGGAAAGGAGGACACAGACCTCTGTCTTTCATCTGCTCTCCCTCTACAAGACATTTAAAATGCTCTTGGAATTCTTTTGTTCGGTTTTTCTGTTCCAATGTACATCATCAAAGACAAGTATCAAAACATTTTTTTTTTGGCCAAGTTGAATTCTTGTTTTCTAGCCAGCTCTACATCCAACTGCCGTGATTAGAAACAAAAGAGCAAGAAATTCTATCTTCTGTGTGACAGAGAAATTTTCATTCACTTTAATGGGTGAGGAATAAACCTCTGTTATATGTAGACATACACCTCTAGGTGTATAGGCATAGTAGTGAACCCAGAGTATCATGTTTTCTGAACTAGACCTTGAACCTATGGAAATAATTGAGGTTCGGTAGTTTTGGATCAGATCCCCAGTATTAAATGCAGGCATCCACAGTCTTTGAGGTCTTCTCCTTGTCAGAATATTCCCTTCAGTATCACCCAGTCTGCTTGCTGCTTCTGTCAATGACCTCCTCACATTGCCAGAGATTGAAGATGATGAGTTGTTTGCCAAAAAAAGGCAGTGTCTGCTTTTCTCCAGGACCTTCATTTTTAAACAAAGCAGTAGAAGAAAAAAGCTTTATCTTCTTTACCCATCCTCAAAAGAGACACTGAGTTAGTAAACTCTGAACAAACTCAATTCTGCCATTCTGCCACTGTTCACAGGAGAATTTTCTGTTTCTAGGTATTTTACTGACATGCAAATGTGTTTTTCTTTGGGCTGACATAAGAAATGAATCAAACTACATAATAAGTGTAGATAATAATTTATAAACACAGTGCTTATCAATGTGCTTTTTGGTTTTAATTGACCTTCCATTATCATTGATTTTTTTTCTACTTTCTCTGATTCTGACTTTATCTTTTGGATATTTTTTTTTTCATTAGCATTTACTTTTTTCCTTTCCCTTGCAGAGTTTATACTATTCATCCTACAGCTCAAAAATGTTAAACTAATTTCACTCACCAGTTTTGGCTTAGTGTGTTCTTCTGATTATCTTCTGGTATCCTTGCCAACACGATCCCCACTTCTTACTAACTTCTAATCTGCAAGAAAAATTGCAATAGAATTTCAAATCCCATGTGTTGAAGAGTAGTGTGAGAATTTTGTTAAATAGTGGGAAATAAATAGTTTACAAGTGCACTAACTAATAGTCTTGATTTCTTCTGCCATAAACATTTAATGAAGAGATCAGGAGAATGGCATTTGAGCTGGAAGTCTTTATGGGTTTAAGGATTGTGAATGGCACTCTGGTAGCGATCTGTGTTCTTAAGAGCCTATCAGACTTAAGTTATACACCTTAACATCGACAATAATTTTTATATTCTTCTCTTGATTAGAATTAGTGATGTGAAATTGTTTGGGAGTGACAACTTTCTGATTTCCTAATGCATTTTTCTTCCATAATTCTAGTGGTCTAGGTTTATACTGCAGGTTAGAACATTATGGTATAAAATGATTAGTTTTGAAGTTACTTTATTTCTCTAATTTTTGTTTTCTAGATAAAGCTAATGCCTCCAGCTCCAAATGATGACCTGGCTTCTCTGAGTGAGCTAACAGACAGCAGCCTGCTTTATGAGATTCAGAAGCGCTTCAATAATAATCAGATATATGTGAGTTGCTATTCACCTGTCAACAGTATGCTTTCAAAAAAAGAGCAAAGAGAGAATAGAAAAAATAAGATTACTATCATAACTACTGGGCAGTGACCTGCCCTGAACTCATGACTAATTTTAAATAGATCAGAGCATATGTGTGT
Organism: Empidonax traillii; assembly: GCF_003031625.1. Taxonomy (NCBI): domain Eukaryota; kingdom Metazoa; phylum Chordata; class Aves; order Passeriformes; family Tyrannidae; genus Empidonax; species Empidonax traillii. The sequence continues at coordinate 1,506,522 of NW_020955437.1, read as the reverse complement.
GTGTAAGCCCTGCAGCTTCTGAAGTTTAGGTAAGAAAAGGAGAAATAAAAAAAGGAATATCACTTCAGATAGTTTTGGATATAATTTATGTGTGTTTATTTCACAGAGGAAGTATATTGGTAAACGCTGATGTCATGAATGAGTGTTTAAAGCTCATTCAGATGATAGTGTGGCCTGAGGGGCAGTGCACCACAATGTGTAATCTTCCTACTCAAGCCTCCAAAAGATCCTTGAAGCTTCCTACTTCATGTTTGTGATGCTTAATAGAGTTTCATTCTTCAGGAAAACCCAACAGTGAAGTCAGAGTAGGTGAGAGAGGGGAAATATATTACTACCTCTTAGAAGAAAAACAGTACTTTTACTATGAAAGGCAATATTTTCTGCCTCCTCAAATCAAGCTGCTTCATTTTGAAAAAGATAGCATGACTGGAACCTTGAAGATCATCTAGTTTCAACCCTCCTGCCATGGCCAGGAACACTTTCCGCTAAGCCAGGTTGAGCTCAGAGCCCCATCCAACCTGGTTTTGAATATCTCCAGGGATCTGACATCCACAATTCCTCTGGGCAACCTGTTCCAGTGCCTCACCACTCTCACAGTAAAGAAGTTTTTTCCTAGTATCTAATCTAAATCTCCTACCTTTCAATTTAAAACCATTACCCCTCATTCTGGGACACTTCAATCCCTGATAAAGAGTTCCTTTGTATCCTTCTTGTAGGCACCCTTTAGGTCCAACCCTCTGATCATCTCTGTGGCCCTCCTCTGGACCCACTCTAACATGTCCATGTCTCTCTTATTCTGGGGGCCCCAGAGCTGGATGCAGCAGTCCAGGTGGGCTCTCACAAGTGCAGAGCAGAGGGTCAGAATCACTGCACTCGACCTGCTGGCCACCCTGCTTTTGATGCAGCCCGGGATACAATTGGCTTTCTGGGCTGAGAGTGCTCATATCCAGCCTTTCATCCACCAATATCCTCAACTATGAGAAGAAACATCTTGCAAACTTTGCCATCATTAGATGGTTTACTTCTTTTTAATATAGTCAGGATAGTTTTATCTGCATGCATTTTCATATGTCCATGTACAGATGTACTTTCATAAACACTTATATGTGTATCAGTTGCTCTATCTTATCCCACAAGCAACATGTTTCAGTGTATTAGTTCTGGATAACCAATATAACATTTCTAAATTATGTCATCTATCCCACTTGAGCAGCTTGTTTTTCTGGTAGGCATGTCACATTTTTGTAGTTTAGCAAATGCTAAATTACAAATTAACTTTCAAATAATTACTAATAATATATGCAGTGCAGTTTTTCTGTGCATAATTTTTCTCGTGAAGAACTCAGTTTTGTTACAAAAAGAGTCATTAATTCTGTACGAATTGTAAATTTAGTCCTAAAGTTCAAACTATGAGGTTATAAGCTCTGAATTCATGAATTATGCGTAGCATGTTGATAACTAGATTTAAGAAACTTTGCCAAGAGTTCTCTCTGGAAGAAAACCATTAGCCTCCTTAAACTTTCGATTTAATTTTTAATAAAGCAACTATATCTTCTTTTTTCAGACCTACATTGGTGATATACTGTTGCTCGTTAACCCATTTAAAGAACTTCCTATTTATTCTACCATGGTAAGCATTCTCTTTTTAAAAGATTGTGGATATTTTTTCAGGATTCCTATAGTTCATTTTGCAGGCCAAACTCCTAAAATTAATTGACATATATGTGCTTTTCATGTTGGGAGCATCTTAGTTTTAATATTTTAGCAAAAATCTTTAAATTATTTCCAAACTCTAGTATTTTTCCTGTGTCTTATTTGTAAAACAGCCATCTTGAAAATGCTTTAGGTTGCACTCCCCTTGTCCAAAACGTGATTACAGAGATAACAACCTTGAGTGGTGCACAAAGGCTCAAAATGTCTGTCTATGCTCCACATCAGGGCTCTCAGTTCGGGAACTGAACAGCAACGAGTGCAAAGTGCTCAGCATGAGCTTAGCACTGCACTGAATCAGTCATGGCTTTGGCAAGGGGGGCTTGAGTCCATGTGTGACCTGTCATATGCACAAGGCCACTCTAAGAAGTGCTTCAGATGTTTCTGTCTTATCTTTTTGATCCTTCACTTATGAGACAGACCAGCTATTTGCAAGGGGCTTGTAATTTCAGTACCCAGATGCTGATACTAACCTAAGAGGGTTTTGTAGATCTGTGGGGGTAACATAAATTCAAATGTATTGATCTCTCTATCTTCACCTAGACATGTTAGAGATGCAGTAGAGATGCAGTGTTAGTATAACTATAGTTTATCCTCCCCTCTTATTTTCACATTGATGCACTGAGGTCATGGAGATCAGGCTCCCTGATAGGTAATGTTCAAATATGAGAATTATATTTAACTTAAAAGAATTTTAAAAAGTTAAAGAATTGGTAAGCAAATTCTAATCTGTGTCTGTTTGCTACGTCATGTGGCTTTGTGTATATCAGTAGTAAATTTGAGAGAAAAAAATGCTGTGACATTCATGGCAGGAGCAGCAGATTTCAAGTTGGGAGTCTGAATTTATTTCTAGAAATAGAAATAATCCATCACCTCCAAGGTTTTAGATTATTGTATTTTTTGCTGTCACTGTGTATTTTACATTAAACACATGATTTTGTGCACCAAGAGAGAATGGTAAAGAGTATAGGTGATAGGCTTACATATTAAAATGTTTCCTGATTGTTTGCCGCACCTTTTCTTGTCTTTTCTGTGATGGATCTATTTCGTTAAGTATAGCATGAGACTCTTTTTGTCCAGCAATTGTTTGGGTCACCTTGGATAATAATTGCTTTTACTGCATCACTATCATTTGCACACTATTGTGCATTATGCAGGTATTTCCCAGATGATAAAAAATCATGGTTGTAAAATCACTTTGTGTTTGCAATGCTCAAATATACTGCAGCACCTTAGCTGATTAATAAAGTCTCTAAAAGTCAGATGTCCTGTATATTCAAGTAAAGAAAATTGATGATGTCAATTCCTGAAGGAGATGTTGACATGCTCTATGATGTGGCTCATTAGTTAGCATTTTTGTTTCAGGCATGTAGTTTGTTAGCTGTCAAGAAGAAAAAGAATGCAAACATGTATTGGGCAAGATGCTATTTTTAAAATCACAATGAAGCAGTGAAAAGATTATCATGTGTTTTTCAATAACATTTTACATTTCCTTCTCTTTTTAAAAATACTTTTCATAACTTCTCAACAAGCATAATTTTATTATCCTACACTGAACTCCCACACTTAGTTCCAGTAGAATACTAATAAAATAAATATTTTTATAAGCAATCATTCACTCTGAGATGACAAAGAATTCTGAATTAATGGACACTGATATATATTACTTCTTATGAAATTTAGTGCAATTGCTAGATGATAATATTATTGCACTTTTGTTTGGAAATACACTGTAGTACTACACTACACATTATAGTAGCATTAGTAACTGCAGAAGTCTTGTGCTATGGTCATTTGTGCCTGATAAGGACAAATATATTCTAAAGTTCATGTTAGAAAAATATGTAAATTAGCAACATTTTGCAATGAGTGTTAGTGTGTGAAGGTTTTTTTTTCTGCTTTGTGACATTCTGAAATGATTCCTGGGGACTCGGTGTGGATTTAATCTTCTTCAGTCTGGCAACTCAAAAGGCCTGAATGAGAACGTATCATGGAGAATTCATTCAGCTACAGCATTGTAGACGCCCCGAGATTGAATAGTTTAATATCTAAATAAATCAGACAGGTGTGGGACAGAAAGGGGTAAGGACATCAGGATATCCTTAGAGGGGAAAAAAAAGTGGTTTCTCAGCAGATAATTGGTTCTACTCAGGCTTTAAGGATAGTATATGTTGCCAACTATGTGTATCAGGAGTTATCCTATATTGCAGAGAGAGTATTTGTGGGCAACTGCTCTGTCATGTAATAAATAAATTAGTTTATAACATGCCTTTGATTTCAATTCTAACTTGTCATGTGCTGTTCATATTTCATTTTGTAAGATTTTCGAGTCAAGACACTGAAGAACTATAAATGTAAGGTATATAAAAGTAACTTACTAGGTTTTGTTTTACTTTATGCACAAACTAGTAGTGTTAAGCCCTCCAGTTATGTTTAATTTTGTATCTGTATTAGACCTTGTTTGCTTATGGCTCTATTTTCTTAATTAAAATCTTCATAGGTGCATAACAGTATCACTTACATATATAGAGACATTCTGTTCACAATGCTTAGAGAATTTTACAAAAGACCCAAGATTAACAGGGTGGAAATCAGTTTGAAATGTATTGATCATGTTAATTTTCTACAATTTTTCAGGTCACCCAGCTTTATTTAAGTAACTCTGGAAAATTGTGTTCCTCACTTCCCCCACATATATTTTCCTGTGCTGAAAGAGCTTACCACATGCTATTCCAGGAGCAGCGTCCCCAATGCTTTATCCTCAGGTGAAAATTTATCTTTCTATTAATTAATTTTTACGCCCTGTCTTTCAGCTGTTTCCCTTGGGCCTCAGCAGTTGAAATTCTCATTTATTTTTTTCTCCAACTGATTTTTTTTTTCTATGTACTGATCTCTGTATCATACATTAGAGCAAAATAGAAATGAAAAAGGTTTAATTACATCTCAAGTTCATAAATTCTCTTGGGGACTTGCCACTCCATGTAGCTGCATCTAATTAGGAGCAAGAGTTAATGGTAAAGAATTCAATACTGCTATGTGTGTTTGCTAATATTACATGAATCAGGATTAGAAACAGAATCTATTAACAAAAAAAAATGATAAGTCCTTGACTAAGTTATAAACCTCTGAGTTGGGGCACCTGTATTGGAGCTTGCAGTCTGCTTTATATGTTTGTGTGGTCTTGAGTTTGTTATTTAGCTCTCCAAGCTCAAAATGGACTTTTAACCTTTAACCTTCTTTCAAAGTGTTGTTTCAAAGATAAATAATTTCAAGATTGTGAATGAATTTATTAGTAATGTGAAACAGAGTTTCATCCAAATATGCTGGTTTTCTAATGGTAAAACTGTGCATTCACTTGGAACTTTTTGATCCCTAAATCTTAATCCTATGTGAAAGCAGTGAGTCTGGTGAAATTGATGAAGTCAGTCAAATAAATTTGTTGCTTGGTCTTGTCCCTTTGGTGATTGCTGTTGGCTGAAATACTGGCAAAAGTTTACAGAACTTCATGGCAGATGGAAAAAACTCACTGAAAACAAGTTTATTTTGATTTGGCCCAGAGTAAAGGTTGATCCGTTTGATAAACCTATTTGCTCTTAAACTACCTTTAATTATAAAGAAAATTAATACTATAAAATGGAGATGACTTGATACTTAAAAGCAGCTAATAACATTGGTTAAGTTCATTTAGTAAAATCTAAATAATTAATGTCTGGAAAGTGAAGGTGATGTAGGAAATTTCCATTAGTTTTCTGACAACAACAACAACAACAATAATAATCAGCATCATCATCCTCATCATCTGGAAAATATGTGTGATGTAGCTCTAGTTACTCATCCACCCTATTGCTGTCACCTGCTGACGTGTGTATGCATGAATTTCTGTGTGTGGTCAAAATGTATTTCTGCTTTATTGCCATTTCAGCTGCAAAAATCCATTCATTATCAGCAAGAGAAGCTTCTTTCACTACTGTGGGGAATGATTCACTGGTTATGCCTATGCTAATAGACAGCATGGAGCAGGGCTTACTCTCTGGCTTTCTAGGAAGCCTAAAGGTAGTTTACAGACCTGTTAAAAACTAAGGATCCTTAATCAATATGGCATGCTGATGGCTAATTTTGAGAATCAAAAAAATCATGATGAATACATAAAATCAAATGTTATAACTTTGTTAGCAAGTGGGAATGTCAATATCCAATGATTTTGTTGTGATATAAATTGCATTTTTAAGCGAGATAATCTGAATGGAGAGAAATCCTTGTATTTTAAAGTGGGATGCATTGAAAGCTTTTGATTTCCTCCCTTTAGCATCACCAAAGGCATTCTGTTCAAGATAAAAGTATTTATTATTTAAAATTATAACTCATTACATTGTAAGTGCAATGTCCTGCAGTTATTTGTAGTAAAATATTGTTTAGAAACAGACTTTCCAGTTTAATTTACTTTAGAAATATAATTTTCAACTAACATGCAGGGTTGTTTAGTTACAGATAGCAGTACTAATAATACAAAACACATTCTTTTATATTTAACAGTCTTGCTTGCACATATTTGTTTCAAATCTAGAAACCTCAGTCATGGAGCAAGACCCAATGTCTGACTTACATACTCTACAAATTCAGAAGAAAGAAATTATTCTGACTCCTAAAAGTTTACAAGCTAATTAGCTCTTCCCTGGATATATCTTACTATTTGAACAAGAATTTAAAGTAGTAAAGCTCACAGTTTAGGGTGGTACAATAAGAGATTGGTTTCAGAAGTTCATACAGAACAGCATACCTATTTTGCTGAACTAAGTCTCCCCTTTAATCTGGTGTAAATCCCATATGAACACATTCTGTCAGCAGTTTTCCAGCATTTCTGATTGTAGTGTAAGTACTGCAGGAGTAAGTTTTTTTGTTTGTTTTGTTAAGTATTCCTGCACTTCTGAATGTGGTACCTTTGGTCAGAGTTGAAAATGAAGTGCAGGCATTTGTGTGTTCTGAAATAGCAGGTATATTGCTCCTTTCATGTTTTATATTTTGTCGTATTTTGCCTAAACACGAGATTTATAGAGTTTATTTATACTGGAATTGACACTTGACAAATAATAATAATCATATAATGATCCAGTGTTTTGAATTCATAAAGACATAGACAAACCTGGCTAATATGCAGAAACTGAGGGTAAGCAAGATGTACTTCTCAGTACTTGCTGAAAGTAATTCTTAAAAATTGCTGGGGCTGGCTGTTTTCTGACTAATTTAGCTGGACCTCCTTGATTAACGACCATGTGATTGTTCTATCTGTCCATCTACAAGTCCCCCTCCGCCCAATAACTTTTGAATCAGTAGCCACCAACACCCATCGTGGTCTCAGAGCTGGGGTGTTCACACAGGCTTTGTGGTTTTTGGGAGTCATGGCAAAGGCACATGCTTAGCATGGAGCTCACCGGAGTGAGTGGCACGAGCAGCCCAGCTGGACTGGCACAAGATAGCAGAAGAACTGGATGATAATCCAAATGCAGTGGATTTGAAGGGTATAGCTTCTTTAGTTCCCCTGGGTGCGTAGTCTTGTGTTCTTTGCTTCACGTGCCTTTGTATTTCCATACTTTGTTTTTCCTAACAATGCTAGATTTGAATTTTTTATTTCAAAACAGATTTTTTTTAAATTATTCATATTATTTGAAGGTATAGAGACTAAAATTGTAATTAAGGTTGTATTAACAAAATATTAATAAAGAATTAGTAGGAAACAGGATCTCCATCACATAGTTATAAAAGAAGGCTGGAAAGCCAAAGGAGGAATAAAGTGAGAAAACTTAGGGGAACTTACCTAAAGCCATGTGTGAGCATAGGATTTAAAATTCTCCTTTTATTTTCCTTTCTTTTGGAGTACACTACCTCTAATTTAACCTTTTTTATCAGAGAAATAAGACTTCTTTGCTTTGGCAAAGATGTTTCATAATGCCTTCTATGGAAGTTTTAGTGCAGAAGAATGCTTTCCTGCTTCAATGCTAACTTACCTTACACCTTGATAAGGCAGTCCAACCAACAGCTATAAGAAACCAACATTCATATTGTAAATCACCCCAGTACCGACCCCTGAGGGACATCACTCATCACTGGTCTCCATGTGGACAATGAGACCTTGACCACAACTCTTTGTGTGCGGCCATCCAACCAGTTCTTTATTCCCCAAGTGGTCCATTCATCAAATCCATGTCTCTCCAGTTTGGAGACAAGGATGTAGTGCAGGACAGTGTCAAACACTTTGCATGAGTCCAGGTAGATGAAGTCAGTTGCTCTGCCCCTCTTCACCAGTGGTGTAGCCCTGTCATAGAAGGTTACCGACTTTGTCAGGCATGATTTCTCTTTTGCAAAGCGATGTTGGCTGTTACCTATCACCATGTGCCTTAGCATAGTTTCAAGGAGAATCTGCTCCATGATCTTGCCTGTCACAGACGTGAACCTGACTGTTCTGGTTCCCCAAGTCTTCTGCTTTCCCCTTCTTAAAAATGGGTGTTATATTTCCCTTTTTTCAGTCATCAGGGACTTCTCCTCACTGCTATGATTTTTCAAAAATTGTGGATTGTGGCTTAGCAACTTCATCCGCCAGCTCATTCGGGACCTGTGGATGAATCTCATTGGATACATCGACATGGATTGAGGATGACAGCCATTGCAGTCTTGGACCATAAACCTCCTACTAATGCCCATAGGAGTTTGAAGTCCAGTGTCAGAACCACCTCATTACAGAAACATTGACAACACAGATAAAAGCAGTTTGACTCATCACATATAGTAATGACATGCCTTGTAATGTAAGAATAAAGTTTTACATGAGAACAGGATATTCACCAGAGCTGCGTGTATGTCCCATGAGAGTTGAATGAGATTAAATACCACAGAGATCCCACTGCTATCTGAGTATGAAGTCCTTTTTGTCCTTCCCCTTATTTAATTGATTTCTCCTTTAAAGTGATATTTGAATAGATAAAGCAATGGTCAGACAGATACTATCTTTTGCTGCATCTCATTTTCAGAAACTAAACTACACAAGTAACAGATTGACTAGCCATCATGGCCACTGTACCAGTGAAAAATTTAACTGGCTGTTGTAGAAACAGCCTTTTAAATTTGATCAAGCCAATAAAGGAAGGAGGAACATCAAATTGCATTTTATTTGGTTCAGTTGTCTATAAAGAAAACAACTTCTTATAATTCAATTAAGAAATTCTTACATGGATTTCTTAATAAGGCCTCACTAGCTTTATCCTTTCCATCTCTTTATTTATTTTTCCTTCCTTCTTCATGCTTGAAGTGCACCATTGATTTTGCTTCCTCCATCTGTCCCTGCACATTTCCGTTATTTCTTCCCACCTTCGTTGTTCTTTTGGCTTTATCTTATTTTCTTTGCTCACTTTCCCTGTCAGAGATTCTCGTTCTTTTGAACATTTATTCTACATCATGAACAGGGAATCACAGTGATCTGAACAGTATTGCACTGCAGAAATGGGACAGGTTGTAAAATCAATTATCCTTTTCTTTCCTGTTCCTTTCCTTTTTTCTTTCCCTTCTTCCTATCATATTCTCCACTTTCCATTTCTTCTGATTCCCATCATTACCACAGTAATATTTCCCCATCTGCAAAGAGAACTAGGCGGCATAAGAGGGCTCCTTTGCTGGAAAAAAGATAAAGATAACATTTATGTTATAAATACCTCCAAAGTGGCTAGAAAGCTTTAGATTTGATTGGTTTGACTTGTGGAACAAAACAGTGTATCTTAGCTCTGACAACCCTCATGAACATTGGCAGCCAGTCTCTCTCCTATGTTCTGTTCTTTATTTGCCATCCATAAACCTACTGTTATTTGAAATGAAAGTTTGACAGAGCTAACTTAAATCTATTCAAACACAACTAGCAGAGAATTTAAAGAATAACTTCATTGTGAAACTAACAATGATTCCTCCCTCTCTTCCTTGACTGTCATTTTGCAGTGGAGAAAGTGGTTCTGGGAAGACTGAAGCCTGCAAACAGATAGTGAAACACCTCACTTGCAGAGCCAGCTCCAGCAGAAATACCTTTGATACAAAGATAAAACATGTAAGTAGCATTCTGATCACTGAGTAGAACAAAGCAGAAATTTAGTCTCTTGAAAAAGGAAAGAGATTTGAACTGTAAGGAAAAAGGCATCTGCTCCGCAGAAATTCACAAAGGGTGTTTTTTTTCACCATTGAAGTCAAAGGAAATTTCTTTCCCTCTATTTCATTCCCTGAATGGGAACAAGATTAAGCTCATACTGATTCAAAAGTGTTGTTTCTATATGTTTTGATGACTTTGGAAATCAGTGTTACAGTTAACGGGAAACATTTGTGTGATAAGGAACTGTTTCCAAAATGTGTATTAATTGCCTTCTGTAAATAAATAAATTTGTCTCTATGATGTGGTGGTGCTTGTCTGGACAGTATATGACATGCTGAGACATCTGAAGTAGTAGCATGTAAGATAGAAAGTGTAAACTTGCAGGAAAAATGCAAGGATTAAACAGATATATGACTCTGTATTTATGTACTAAATATATTAAAGAAATAGGCAAGAGTTTTTTGCTATTTTTTCAGTCATATTTCATTTCCAAAATATGTATTGCCATATCCCCATATTTAATTCCCTACAAAGGTTCATACTGGCATTTTAAATTATGCAAACTCTGAATTGCCAATTCAAATTCTTTAAAAAATGGCCTTTCCCAATGAAACCTCTTATTTGAGATCCCAGCTCAGAGACAGATTTAAACAGAAAGTTTTAGCCCAGTCTGCCTTGTCGTTGGTCAGTTCTGATTTTACACTTTAAAAAAAAAAAAAGTTTAGCCTCTTTCACCTACTCTGATGATCTTCTTCTACAAGGCTTACAGTCAACCCAAGGTACTTTTGGGGTACTTTTTGTGGTTTCACATGCCACATGCATGACATTCAAAAGAATTCTAGAATTGTTCGTTGTGGGGTTTTTGGTAGTGTCATATAAATCACTCAAAACACACTTTCTTCTGAATTATGTATGATTTAGTCCAGAAAGATGATAATATACTTTGGAAGTACAACTGCCACTAACAGACAACCTACAAATTAGGATTATTGGGATGTGAGAAAGGCTGCAGATACAGTGATTCATAGTTTGTACATTACAGATGATAAGGTAATACAGATCCTATGGATTTTGGGTGGATTTTAGAAGAGTTTTGCATTCGTGTTTTTTGAATACATGAAAAACCTGATGACAGTGAAAACACTACAAATGAATAAGTTGTACCTCTATTTTACTTCATGAAGTCATGCAATTGCCATGTTAATGTTTTTCATGGTATTGTCTTGTTCATTGATGGTATTCCTAAAATGAGACATTTAATCTAGGTTTCACATGCAATGTTAAGAATATTCTTGCTATTTTCTCACTTTTTTTCTGAGCTTTAAAGTCTAGTGTTGGAATAATACCATAATATAAGGACAGTGCACTTTTACTATATTTTTAAACCCAGGAGCCATATCTACAAACTGTATTTATTTCTACTGTGTATCCTTTTTTTTACTACCTACACAAGTTTACTTACAGTTTTGAACGGATCAGGCCATGGATGTTATTCAAGTAGGACTGCAAAATTCAGGTCACATCATCCAAGTCCTTTTGTTTCCTTAAGTTCAGATTAAGTAATGAGTAGAAGAAGTAACTAAATCAGTAACTTTGTAAATAAGCAGATTAAAACTGTATGCTTTGGATGGAAATATGACAGCAGGGAATCAGGAGGTGTGAGAAGTACTATTGTCTTTACTGTAACTTTTCTCCTGAACTCAGGAAAATTCCCAGGGACAACCATCATGGTTGTCCATCATGCAAATGGAGCAAACTGTGTTCAGTTAAGAGAAGAAACTAGTGTGGGAGGGACCAGACCAGGCCTAATTTTCTCGAACTAAAAATACTTTAATTTTGTAAACTCCTTTAACTTACTTTATGCAGTAAACAACAACAATCCTTAACAAACACTTGGCTCCCCGCTCCCTGACGTAGCAGTCCTCTGGTCACAGTTCAGAAGACAGCATGTGCCAGGGACCATTCACAACATTATGTACACCCTGATTTGCCAGAGATGTTAGATCTCTGAATTCGAGCCTTATCATGCCACTTGCCACTGACGTTAGAGTCCTGCTCCTGGTCTTGTTTTGTTTAATATTATTGATGTAGCCCTACATATCAATAAGTCTTAATCAATGCAGGAAGAAAGATGCCTTACAACTTGCTTAGATAGGATATCTGACTTCAGATAGCAAAGATACATGTAGCAGATCTCACCCATGGAGAATAAAGTAGAGATTCTGGTTTAGGTGCCTTTAAAGATGCCTAATGAGCACAGTACCCTGGATTCATTTCTGCTGCAGTCATGCGTAGCACCATTAAATTAATAAAGCTGTTCAGGTTAAACCGAGAGCAAATACATTCTAAACAACGCTACTGGAGTGGAACTGGAAACAAAACTAAGCTGAATAGTTTACTGCTGCCACCTACTGCACAGACAGCTGCTTTAGCTACTAATTCTTAAGGGTTTGGTTTTTAGAGCATCTTTCTTTGTGATTGGAACCACGTTATCTGTGCCACTCCACATTTCTCTTCCCTCCCCAGCTAGATCATGCAACTTCATGGAAAAAGGTATATTACAACAGAACTGTATTTGGGTCACATTGCAAATCAACTTCTAAGGATGCAGAGGAATCCTTCAGGGTATAAGGGGTGTAATCAACTAATTATACACAGAAGAGCTAAATACAGAGAAAACATAGAATAAAGCTGGCATATTTAATGTGTTGGTTTTGTTTTGTTGTTTGTTTTTTTTTTTAATGCTATCTTGAAACAACTGCTGTGACTATGAAAGTGTAACATGAAAATGCATTAATGAGAGATGCCATAAAAATGTGAATCTATTTTTTTCCTCAGTTTTTCACTAGTATTATGATAAAGTAATTCTATATGAAGTCAGTAATTCATGCAATTTCTGACATCATATAATGCTTGTAAATTCCTTTGGTTGGTTATTAATATTGACTGACTTTAACTTCATAATCTGCCTTCAAAGATTCTAGTATTTTTACTAGGGATACCAGCTCTGGGCACATGACTACAGTCACTCATATCCAAACTGATGGTAAGGGTATAGCTGACATGTGAACTGTTGTCTTCCACCTTGCATTCACGACTTCTATTATTCTGACATAATTTTTAAAAAATATATATATTTATTTTGAGCTATCTTACTTTAATTTCTATTTAGGAAAAAAAAAAAACCTTCCAAGGATTTTTTTAAATTCCAAGATGAAAAATGGTCTTTCCCCCCTCCCCCCATTTATTAATCACAAATCAACCATTGCTTCTTTACCATCTTTTTGCAGGTAAATTGTATCTTGGAGGCCTTTGGACATGCTAAGACACCCTTGAATGATTTTTCCAGCTGTTTTATAAAGTATTTTGAGCTACAGTTTTGTGAGAGAAAAAAAACATTAATTGCAGGTAAGTATCACGTAATCTGTTTATTTTGATATCACCCACAGACTATTAGATCAGGGATCCCAGTGTGCCATACAGAGTTGGACAGCAAGGGCTTTAAAGTATGTGAAAAAGGCGAGGGGGCTTCAGGAAGCGTCAGAGGAACATGTTTAATAGCAAATTAATTGATAGCCTGTCAGGAGTGAGCAGTTTTCAGTTGTTCTGAGCAACCACTAGGTGGCAGAGAAAGACAAGAAAAAAATTGACACCACTGATTCCTCATATTTCCCAGGAAATCACGTTTTTCTTTATTTCCCAGATCAATATACTGAGGAAGCTGAGTGTTACATCACTGTGAAAATAAAGTAACAAAGAGATTAAGTTTTGCATTTCTACCTTATATTTTATTTGGTATTTTAAGAATCCCATAAATTACTGAGTGATAATATAATCTGTTTAGGCAAAAGACCCCAAGTATTTTCTACAGTGCTGAAATTGGAAGTGTCTTCCAAAAAGAACTAGGAATCATGTTGATGATTTTTTCTCATTAGAGGCAAAATGGCATGAAATTTGTGCCTGCTTCCAGAGTAAGTGTTAGCCCTCTAATCCCCAGTATGCGTTCATTAGTGAAAAAAACCAAGCAAGATAACTGAGAAAAACTTCAGTTTGATTCTGAAAACTCTATCTGGTCCACATAGGTTGTCGTAAAGTTACTCAGTGTCAAAGCAAGGTATGTCTGCAGAAATAAGCACGCACAGACAATTTCCTGCTTGCACTAATCTTTTTGAATGGAGAAGCTGTATGGCAAGACACACTTTTGTTCCAAGTAAATTAGGTTCCATTAGATAAACATTTCAAAATCTTTTTTCTTTTTTTTTTTTTTTTTTTAAATATTTTTAATCATTTTTATGCTTTCTGAACAGTTTCCTAAAAAAGTTCTTTGGAAATATTTGTCAGTGGGAATTACAATTCCTGCTTTTGTGACAGTTCATTATATGCTAGCAAATGTGATAGTTTCTTCAGTGAAAATGTCACTGCATGAGCAATTGCTAACACTTTGTTTCTGGTTTGTTTTACAATGAATGTAGGATAATTGTAAAGGAAAAGCAAAGTGATTTTAGGTTTTATGTATGAACTCTTGTGGGAGGAAAGTAAAGTGATGTATACATTAACGTGGACTGAAAAGCACCTGAATTGAGCTTGTAAAAATAAAGCTCAGTCCCTAAAGCTAATATTTTATGAATCCTTTGTATCATATATATTTGATTTGAGTATCTTGAATTTGCAGGGACTTGAGTTTTCAAACAACTTTGCCCGGACTTGCCAGTTTAGTTCTTAGCCCTTTTCTGTGATGGATATAAATGTGGAATCAGTTAACCAGGTTCTTGTGTCAGTTTTCTGGTAGACTAATTCGGTGTTTTTATCATTCTCAAACCATAGGCATTAAATGAGAAAATCTAGGGGTAGTCAGGTCCATTAAAAAATATAAGCAAATTACTTATATGCCCTACTATTCCCCAATTATTTAGGAATTGTATCATTTACCAAATCTAAGGTAGCCAAAAGTTACATAATTTGCAGTCAAGAATGAGAAGCCCTGGTACAGCAGTAGAAGTGGGGTTTATATTCTGAAACTTCCAGTTGTCCTACTGTTTGATTTGCATAGTAGATGTTGCCTTTTCCAGGCCACTGCTACACATCACCTCTGAGTAAAATTGTCCCAGATTTACACCATAAATGAGAAAAGGTCATGCATGTTGTCTTTGTCTGGTTTAAATCCCATCCAGTGATTCTCTGTATTTATTCGCAAGATCATTTGCAGCAGTATTTACTGTCTTGTGCTGTTTAAACATGAATGAAAAATATAAGTATGCAGAGCACCTTATTTTACTGAGCCATGATTTTATAACTCATTGATACAAACTGGGCTAAACAAAAAATCGAAGTGACACTAGATTTCCTCCATCAAAAAATGTAGGTGGTTTAAACTCCTCAACAGACAGATCTTGTGGGTGGAGATCCAGAACAATTTGCTAAGAAAGGGTCATGAAAAGTATATGTGTACATTTTTATTATGAAGGACAAGCTCAGTGGTGGCACTCCTTGCATTTTAAGAGGGCATCAGTCAAGTCTGTGACAACTTCTTGTTCATGCTGAGGTTCTTTTATGCTTAGACCCTAGAAATGCTCTGACTTTTGTCCCATAAGTTTTATTCTTATAGCAGAAAGCCCAATATACCTAAATAAATGTTCTCCATAATTTTCATCATCAGGTTTGATTTGGTTTTTTGCATAAACTGTATCTTTGCCACAACATTCTGAAAACAAAGATGGATCTTTTGAGTATAGATCTACGCAAAGCCAGTACAGATATATTTAGAGGTTTTATTTATCTTCTCTGACTCTTGTTTCTGGTAAGGTGTACTGCAACGTTGGGTCCAAATGGGAGTTTTTCTGTCACAAGTGTCTTTGCAGTTAAGTATCTTTATTGCTTTAGTACAGGCAAACAAGTGGAGAGAGTATAACCCAGATTAAGTAATTGTTCTTTGTGACTGAATAAGATAAGACCATGGGAACTAGTAAAAAGTCTTATATTAGAACAAACACAGAAAAAAATACAGGCCAGTGATTTCATTAAGTTTCTAAAATAAATTCAGAACTCAAAGACTGAACTTCTGGAAAAAAAATTATAATCATTCATAGAGAATAATTCAGACTCACAACATAGTGGTAAAAGGCAGATTATTTATTTATTTCCAAAGTGGTCCTTCAACTAAATTGACATAATTCCTAGGATGAAAATTAAGGCTTCTATCAATTCCTCAAGTTACTCAAAAAACAAAGAATAAAAAAGTCTGAAAAAATTGTTCTCCAGATTTTTCTACCTTACTTTCCAGGCCATGTTTTTATCAGTCTTCACTTTTTGAAAAGCAAGGACTGAGTTTTTTCCTTTTTTTTTAAGTACATTGAAATGGACTGACAAATGTTATTTTGTTTTTAGCAATATCTGTGTTTAGGACAGCATGTTTTTTGAGAAGGGACAATGTAGTTTCAAAGAATGCATAGTTGAAAGACAGATTTCACTGACCACACTTTTAATAATCCACTTGGTGACTTTGTAGCTGCTCAGTAGATCAAGTGAGCTGTTAAAGGAAGTACAAATTTGTTTGTGCCTGTAAGCACAATTAACACTGCACAAAAATGAGAGACTTTGCTCTTGACCTCTATTATTTTTTCCCTTTTATTTTACATATATATCAACAAACATGTTTTACTTTGTAGAAAAACATACTACTGTGATAGTTTTCTTTATGAGTTCCTTTAGCACCATTAAGATGGTCCTGTGTTTGATTTTTGGTGTCTGGAAGCTTGGCTTTTTTTAAAAGCTCATATCATTGCTAGAGATGCTAGTTGAGATGAAATGTATTTAGCCTCATTAAAGTGAAGTTGACTTGAAGTACCTGAAAAGAGCTGAATTAATTTGTGTCATCTAAGTAAGTGGTGTTGCCCATCATCAAAGTTAAATGATAGATGACCTTTGATAACATTTTTCTTTCTTTTATTAATCAAAGAATGTTAAAATCACCTGAGTGGTAGTTATGAAAGACTTAGCAAAGAAAATCGCACACAAAAATGTGATTAAAGAGCAGTAGTGGACTCTTTTCAAATTAATTGATGGTTGGGTTAGTTTTACTGAGAAGTAAATTACAAGTGCAATAAAACATAGAAATCATCCTTCAGGTTCATCTATTCTGTTTTATCATGTAGGAATGGCATACAGGTAATGATTGATTCTGATGAAAGTGTGTGTCTGGGCCAATCCTGCCGTGAAAGGTTAAGGTTGCATTGCTTCAATTTGTAGTGTGCTGCAAAGTTACGAGAGCCAGACACATATATGATTTCCCAAGTGTGCCTTTTTACTTCAAGCACAGGTTTGGGTTTTGTTTGTTTTTCTTTTTATGGTGTAGCAGCAGAGTACTAGATGGATAATGCACAACTTCTTGTAATATAGATTCTATAATAGCATTTCACCTCTATATTTTGTAGGATGACGAAATGAGCCAGATTAGGTCTCCTCAGTTCAGCATGTCAGATTTGCAGCTCTTCACTGTTGGTTGTACTTTCTCTTATGTAGCTATGCAGGCATGGTTTTGGTTACCAGCACATCTGTCAGGCCCTGTCTGTGGTATTACATAAAGAAAGTGTACAAGAGGTCACTGGCTAATGCACCACTGACCTTTGCACTCCTTAACTGGGATATGTTCAGGATGGTTTGGCCTCTGCAGAGTAGAACTTTGAGAGACTATGCATAGTTATATTTAGTTCAAGGACAGAGCTTACCTGCTGAGACCTTTCTTTAAACAATGTTGGAGATTCACCCATTTCATTTCCCTGCACTCTACACTGTCTTTGAGCAATATTCTCAAAGGCTGCATTCCCTTTAACACACAATTTCAAGTAACCTCAAGCTTGAACTTAAAGAATTTCAAAAGATGGGAAGATAAATAGGTGGAATTTAAAATAAAATTACCAGACAAACACAGATGGTATAGCGGTAACTAACTAGTGCTAAATGAGCTTCTGTGGGTATTAGCAACTGTATGGTGACAGGAGCATGCTGTTTTGCCCTCTAGCGTAGTCACTAGGCTAAAGCAACTGCCTTGCCTCTGGTACACGTTCTCATGCACCAACCTGCATAACTTTGCTCAGCGTTGCATTGGGCAATACCTGTGAGTCAAAAACTGATTCTGAAAATAATGCTTTAACCACAACTAACCCTATCTTTTAAAGTCTTTAAACACCCACACAGCCTTCAAACTTCAGGTCTCTTAGGCATCTGAAATTGTACTTCCACATATGTTTAGAAGTGCAAAAGTTTTGACTGTACCGAATAAATCAGTGCTATTTTGTGCTTAATCCCAGCTTGCTTCAAAAACATTTAAAAAAAAAAAAAAGAAAAAGAAACTCTAAAAAACCATGAGTGGCACAAAAATTGTATGCATTTAAGAATATCCTAACTCTGCTACAGGATGCATGCACCAGTATTTTATGTGACTATGTGTTCAAGAACTACTTCCAGTTCTTAAAGGAAGGAGTCCTAGATGGGTAGGTTGAAACCCACACTATGGGAAGCTATGGTTTAGTATTCTCCTCTGCTTACAGTGTTTCTAAAATATAGTTCCTCCATTGGTGAGAAGTGCACCTTATGCTCTAAACTCAGCAGTCCTTTCCAGGGTAAGGATTCTCACTAGGACTCTGAAAACTCCACCACACTGCAGAGATTGAAAAGCCTAAAGCTGCAGCAAAATGAACTGCGTTCAAGTGGTGCAGGTGCTCAGTTTTGTGTGAAGGGATACACTTCTGGTCCTTGCACCACAGCTAGTATTTAAGTAATGGTGAGATAAAGTACACAAACAGCAGGGTAAGTGGGAACTGGAATCAGGTTTTTGCTGACAGGGAAGGCCATGACCTCCAGCTGCAGTTTGGTGTTCCCTTGTTCTCTTAGTCTCTTGTGTCTGGAACCGTGTGGTTATGTACCCCCAGTGGAGGGCTGAAGAGGAGACTGCCCAAAACAGTGTCTGTCTCCTCATGTATATCTATAAAATGCCTGTAATCTTGTGAACAGGTGAATGGATCTTGGAGTCCGCTATTTCATTTGCTTCTGTGATTTGCCTCTTTCAGAACCTTAGTGGGCCTAAGGTTATGTATAAGCATGTAAACTGCATTTCTGTAGGCAAATCTCATTCAAATTCATCCTCCTTCAGCTTCTTCCCAGATTGTGCTTATTCACATGGCTTCTTTATCCGGCTCATCACAGCCCTTCTGAGATATCCAAGTTTCCCCAGGCTCAGGTTTGTGAGCTTGTTGATAGCCAGTTCTGTAGAGGAACTTGTCTATTTGGAGCCATCTAGAAGTTAGGTGGTTAATCTGAACTATTAATCGGTCTGTTCTTGATCAACAGCAGAAAAAGAAGTGCTTCTTTTTTTAAAGAAGTCTTGATTCTCTTGCATCTTTTTCTGTTAAGCAGCAGGTTAGAATAGATGTCAATGCTCATACGGCTACACTTTGGTGAGATGGCTAATAGCTTATCTCTCTAATACACTAACTGGTTCATCAAATATATAAATAAAAAAGAGTAAAAATCCGTATCATTATCCTTAAAACTAAGTAGCTTTAAGACAGCTAGTAAGATAATATGGGTTTTTTTCACCAATTTTAATGGAAGTAGGGCTTTATAGGTGATTTATATAGCGAAACATGGGAGTGTGAATGATACTATTAAATTTTATATGTTCCCCTCAGACTGTTTTATAAGAAACATTATTCATGCTTAACTGTTGCAATGGTGAATGGTTTAAAATATGTAAGTTTAGAGCAATTATTATAATGATTAATTTGTATGTTTGTTTTTCAATCAGCTAGGATTTATACATACATGTTGGAGAAGTCTCGTGTCATTATCCAGCCTCTCAACCAGAGTAATTTTCACGTGTTTTACTTGATGATGGATGGGCTGTCTTCTGAAGAAAAATACACCCTGTACCTCAGTAATTTGTCTGCACACAGGTAGGAACACAACTTCGTATTCACTCTTAATATTTTTCTTGTTTAGTACCTTTCTGCTGTTGAGGTCCTTCCTCTAATAGTTAGGACTTTTCAATGAGCTCTGAAATCATTTATTGTGGTGTACCTGCTCATGAGGATTGAATTCTGGAGTGCGTTTATACTCTGCTAACAAGATCAGAGGTTTATATCCATTAGGATTATTGCCTTAAAGGAGAAAAAGAAAGGAAACTTTTTCGTTATTTTTCCATCTTCTGTGGCCTAGAGTAGGTCTGTTGCTTTTATTTCTTCCCTGATGAAAGTTTTTTTCTCCAGAAAAAGCTGTTTTATTAAAATTAGAATTTTATTGTGGAGTATGTTGATTTTGATGAAATTTCACTATAAAACTGGTATTTCCATATTCATTTTGATATGTACTTTACATCATATTAGTAAGAAAAACAGAAACAAAAGTTCTGACTGCTTTGAAACCGAGGATACTATTCAATACCAAATATCTACAATTATGTTTTTGTATGTGTCTCCACACGAGCTTCTTGTCTTGGTTCCCATTTGCAATCAGAGGAGATTGAGTCCCTTTCAGCTGTATATAGAGTTGCATGCAGGTATGTGCTTTGGGGTGAACTGAACCACATTTGTGGCTTCGTGAACTGTGCTGACTACATCCCCTTTGATAGTAGAGCTTAAATAAAAAGAGCTGAATATAGAAAGCCAAATGTAGTGTGTTTAAGGCTGAATATAGTTCAAATATTTACTGTAAGTGGAAGTTTTGGTGGGGTTTTTTTTTCTGGAAATTTTGGTAGTATCTCAAAGTGTATTAATTCAGGTTATTTTAGAATGAAAAAAATATTCCTCACTTAGATAATTTGCCTTTTCAGTCTTTCCTAAGAAATGTCACTGAAATGATAGAAGCCTATTAATGATCTTCTCTTAAATGGGCTAAGTTTATAGTGGGGATAGGGAGTAACTGTAAAAAGACCAATAGTAATTAAAATTCTGTAAAATGAGTGTTTTGAGTTTTTCACATCTAAGCCTTTTTCCCGTGGATTTTTTTCCCAACTTTTTTATCTTCCACTTTGGCTAGTACTTGAATAAAAGAGCAGCTCTATACTTGCAACCTGTAAATAGAAAGACATCACATTAATTTTTGCAGAAAAAAACTTACTTGATTATGATTTTTTCTTAAACAGAAGTCTTCAGACTACCATTGTTTGGTAGTGTTTTAAGCTGTTGGTACTTCTGTGTTGTACAGGATAGTGTAATGCACTAGCTCTGAAGAAACCTGAGGCTAAATTGCTTTGCTAAAAATTATCCACTTCAAAGCAGGGAGGAGAAGAGTTAAATTCTATATATTAAATCCTCTGAAGACCAAAAGTGTTCTAAGTCCCTAAACATTAATTTATTCCTCTTCTGGCATAAGCTGTTTGGAAGCACTCAGATCGTTCAGAAAATGAAACAGTTTGAAGTCACTTCACAAGAAGCTCAAACAGGAAAGAACTTAGCAGAAATCTCAATAATTAGATTCACATGAACAAGGCTTTATCTGATAAGATACCTGATAATCATCCAAAAAGAACAAAATAGTATTTAGAGACATATGTCTGAACATTGCAGTACCAAAGCTCTAGAAATAATTTATAGCTCAATATTTACCTAAACCTGCTTTTATCAATAAAACTTTGCCTTGGCTACATAGAGCAGATTGTATCTTGTATTATTGAGAGAGTGTTAGGGCCAAATATTTTTTCCCTTAAACTCCTGAGTGTAGTACTTCAGTGAGATAGATCTTTCTTACTTGATAAAGTTAAATTAGGGGTGAATTTCTACTGTATCAAACTCATTAATGAATCAGGAAGGCAAGATCTGGCCTCTTTTATAAGTTCATGATTTTTGGTTTAGTCAAATTATAAGATCGTATCATTTTGGTAACATCCATAAGTGAATTTGTCATGTTTTCTTTAAGCAAGTGTAATCTTGACTCTAGTAATAAAATAACTAGATAACAGGCCTTTTGAAACTACAGCTTTTTCCTGCCCAGCTGCCTCTTTGATAATTTTTTTGTTCCTCTTTGCATTGTTTAATATTGTGCCTTTATGTAGAAGATTCAACAGTCTTATTAAATAATAGCTTTTAAGATCAAAAAGACCTTTATTTTTATATAGTTTTTAAGCCATTGTAATAAAAGAAATGATTCTTTTATTCTCATTTTCGATAAAATTATCTTAAAGAGTCATAGTAGTACTGTCAATATTGGTTATTGTTAGAAGTGATGCTGTAAAAGATGAGAAGCAGTTCAAGTTCTAAGAAGTATATAATCCTGGATTCAGACTTAATGTAAGTTGCTTAAAGGGGAAATCCCTCCCCTTTGGAGTCACTAAGAGTTTTTGTAAGGCTGGGATTTCACCCCAATGTGTAAGAGAAGTTGTTAGGTTGTAATTCTCTGGTGTTTGGTTCCGTCCTGAGAGGGAGCTTGAGTTTAGAAACTTATGTGTATGTTCTTGCAAGAATTTTAATTGCTAAGGCATTGCATGAAGATGCTTTCTGTTGAACCTGTCACAGAAGCTAGACACTTTTTATTGAACCTATATACAACTAGGATTTTAAAGTAGCAAGCCATTTAATCTATGTAGGAGGGATCTGAAGCAATATATCTCCCACCATATCTGCATGTGGATCATAACGGATAAAGAAAGAAGCAATTGCTGAAAGGTAAGATCATTTTTCAAGACTGAGCAGGGAAAGCATGTCAGAAATGGAGAGAGAGCCCTGAAAGGGCAAGTCGAGGCTTTTTGATTGACAATTACTCCCATGTATTCGTTACATTCAAAAGCTGATTTTTATCAGCAGATCCTTGATTGAAAAATTCCAAAATTTCTAGTAACTTACTGTGTTTCAAAAGAACTGCAGAACTTTTTTATCTTGATGATGATGATGATGTGTAATACAAATTGATTAGAAATGTGAAGTTATATTCTCAATTTACTCTGGATTTGTTCTGTTTTTTTTTTTCTCTCATTACAGTCTGTGATTATAAGCATTTTTTCTGACGTGAAGTTTAGCCTCACAATAATAGTATGCGCTAGCTTTTCTAGCCTCACAGTAGGTGCTTCCTTAGTGATGAATCTTGCAACCAATGTGAAACAGAGAGCAATATGAGAAGTGACAGGGGTGATAGATTTGTTTCTAAATGGTCTTCTACTCTGATGAAGAAAGGATAGGAGTTGAAAGGAGAGATCAGAATTACAGGAAAGAAATTATGGGGGAAAATCTTACAGAAGATAAGTAGAAATACTTGTTTCATATTAGCATTTCTATTTCAAAGCTGTGGTATATATAACAATGTAAGAATGTCTTTGTGTAATATATACATGAAAGATAATCAAACATATTATTATTAAAAATGTCCTTACATTTTTGTCTTTCTGTAATATATACATGAAAGATAATCAAACATATTGTTATTAAAAATGTCCTTACATTTATGTCATTGTGTAATACATACATGTAACATAATCAAACATACTGTCATTAAAAATCATGTCCTTACCTTTGTATATGTATGTTAGAACTATAGCTTAAAGCCACTTAAGTCTAGAAAATGGTTTCAGAAGTGATGGTGGGTTTGACAGCTGTTCAACTTGATGTCACCTTTTTCAGTTTAAGCAAGATTGCTAGTTCTCCAAATTGATTGTAAGAAAAAAAAAAAAGTGAGCAACTTCAAGCTAGGGACAGTGTTCATATACACATTCATGCAGAAGCAGAACTGTGGTCAGGACATGAATTTTTTTGTGTTTGCATTGTCACACTGCTGATCCCAGATGTCTAAACTTTCCTTTCACCCACAGAACAGTGATGTGTGCTCCACTGTGTGCTCTCTGCCTGCAATGTTTCTCTCATCCCTTAAAAAGCAGAAAAACTCTTCTGTACCAAAAGCTGTAGATCAGTTCTTTTATAGTTTTTCAGTGCAGGTGCCCTCTTAGCTGTCAATAAAAAAAACTTTATATTAATTTAATGTGTAAAGTAGTAATTTCAGTGAAGTAATTGAATTTATCAAAGCCTAAGCTGATCTGAACCTTAATCCCTGAGTAAATAATATCCCTCTATAAATTATAAGATTGGTCCTCAAAAAAGGATTAAAAATTACAGTGTGCTAAAGTGAATGGTATAGTAAAGATTCCAGTAGACAGCCTTTT
Source organism: Empidonax traillii (assembly GCF_003031625.1). Lineage (NCBI taxonomy): Eukaryota > Metazoa > Chordata > Aves > Passeriformes > Tyrannidae > Empidonax > Empidonax traillii. The sequence goes on along the minus strand of NW_020955437.1, from coordinate 1,482,550 downwards.
GTCTGATTTTTTGTATTTCCAGTCATCATCTTTTCTAGCAAGCACTAATACAGTGTGTAAAAAATAATGATTAGTCTAATATAATCCATATTGATCCCCACTCTTCTGTTACATACAAGAGCTCAAGATGTAAATTTTCAAGACTGAGTAGCCAGTTACCACAGATTCCCACTTTTCAGCGTACTCAGGAGGCAGCATCCATATTTTCTAACTACTATATATATAAAGCCAGGAAGACAGTGAACATTTCCATACTCTCTCTCTTTCTCTTTCCTTTCCTCTCCTTTTATTTTTGGATTTTTTTTTCCCAATAATTTGATTATTTTCTCATTTAAAGTGAAACAGAAATTATAATCTTGAAACTACCAGTTTTCCATACGAGTGCCATTTGTCTACAAACCTTGCTGCCTCAGTTAAACAATGAAAGGTAAATTCATAGGGAAAAGGTTTTTTCTATTATTCTTTATTTTTTTTTTATTTTCCCCACACAATTGGAAAAATAGCCAATTTAGAGGTGTTCCAGTCCTCTGATGTTCTATGCTCTTTTCTTGTATTCAAGACTAATAAGTAATTTTTTAGCTTATGGATATTGACTTTGTTTTAAGCTTTCAGCATACCCAAAAAGCTCAATTCACAGTGGTGGTTACACAGTACCATTTTGATCTGCTACCTTCACACTTTGCCTGATACTGATATTGGTGTATGAGGACAGGAGGAAAACCCAAGGAAGTGTTAGGCTTAAGTTACAAAATTAATTGAATCTAAAGGTTGTGAATGAAACAACTAGATCTTTAAGGGTTACATTAGATTTTCCCATGAATGATAGTCCTGTTGGAATAACAGTTTCTATTTGAAGTGCCAAGTTATATCACTTTATCGAACTGCCATTAGACTTTGCATGATGAAACTCAGCATAAGTTAGTTGTATCAAAATTTGAGTTTCACCCCAATAAAACCTAGTGTTGAGGCTTCGTGAACTTTGCTGCTGAGGATCAACTTTGTTTTAAAATTCTGCTGACAGCCTAAAGCTTCAAGCAATCAGGAAAGTGAAATTCGCTGTATTTAATTGTAGGAGGGTGGTAAAGATCAGACTCAGAGGTTCCTCTGCTGTATTTTACTTTTTCATTACGGGTGATATTGGCACAGGAGGAGAGCAAAGCTGTGGCAGGAGATGTTTAGGCTCACCATCCCAGCAGCTGACGGTCAAGTCCTTCTAGTTCTTCTTCCAAAGAGACCTTCTTCCAGAAGAGGTCTCTTAAACTGAAAACAAACATTCAAGTTCTGGTTGAAAAAGTAAATCTGTATTTTTCTCGTTTTGTGTAAGTTTTCCTGTCCTAAATTATTTGCATGCATCACATTCTTTTTCTCTGAAAAGCTTGCATTTGAACTACATTAACACTTCTAAGACAATGCAGGGATACATGTAGTGCAGGGTATCTGTATTAGCATGCCTTGTGAGCAGAGGACCATTGAGATACAGAAATTTTTCAAGCACACTTGAAAAACCTTCTAAATAATGGAGTAGTATGAAGCTACTGTTTCAAACACAGATTTCAAAAATTGAGGGAGTTATCTCTAAATTAATTTTTTTGGAATTCTTTCACTACAATAAGTTAATATGGATGGGTAAAACCCTAAATAAAAGTGAAAATAATTTGGGAGTTTGTTTTGTTTTGTTTCAACTGCAAATAATATAAAAATTATACGCTTCCCTCAGTTTACATCTTCCTTATATAATGTACTTGTATTTAAAAGCTTTAACTGTGAATATTTGTTTCTTGGCTATCCTCATACCATACTACTGTGAAAATCTGATTTGCAATGAAAAGTACTATTTTAAGGACAAAATCTGTAGATTTTGAATGTAATGAGGCATTTCCGTTTACTTACATTCCAGTGAGGTCTGACAGCTAAACTAATCCATTTGGTTATTAGGAAGGTGATGGAGAGAGTTATAAAGCAGATATATTTGATGAGATTCTGAAGCAGGTTTAAACTTGCTTCAGTGAGTTTTGTATCTATGTAATTTGGAATAATTCTAATGTGAAAAGAATTGTCTAAATTTTCTCTGTTGTCATTTGTGCTTTTTTTGTTTGTTTTGTGTACTTTTGCTGCTTTCTGTGTATTCTTTTCCTGTTTACCCTGTATTTACTGATGTCTAAACTTTTTAACTGATTTCTATTTTGAGATTGAAACTGTCTTTACTGCATGTAGATCATATGCATATTCTAGCAAAATGTGCTTTCCCATAGTTTTTTTTCCCTGTCCTCTTATAACATCAACCTCCAGTTTCCTTTTATTTCAACTTCAGTGTGAAAAGTTTAGTTTAGTCTTTATTTCAATACTCTTACCTTATTCATTTTTCCTTTGTCTTCCTCATTCATGAACGTTTTCTGAGTAAACACTGTTCACGACATTATTCAACTTGGTTTATTCTTTTTATTGAAGTAAAATTAATGGGTTGGGGTTTTATTTTTCCTTTGCTCTTTTTCTCTTGGCCTATTCTTTCCTTGAAGTTCAGGCTCCATTAATCTCTTGGACCATGATCTTCAAGCCTCAGTGTTGATCTTTGCACCTCAAAGAAGGAGCTGTTGAGAGGCAAGATCAGTAAATGACGGATATGTGGTTTTTTTGTGCCAGATAGTAATAGTCATAGCTAAATTGCTTAGTTTTGTTGAGGATGGACACCAGAAAATCTATTATATATTGTATTAAGATACAACTTCATGTTTCAAAACTATATTGATTAACCAAAAGTAATATTTTTTAATTCTAATGGAAGATTTTAAAGTACATATTTTCAGATGTTTCTGAGACTGAAAAATAGAATGGAGTATAAGTTTGGGAAATTTTTTCATTCAATATTGATTTAAAAAAAACCAGCCATATTCAAAACTATTGATTTGTTACTCTGTGGTCTAATTTGCCTCATTTTTCTTATTCATGTACCTCAGTTCTGTTCAGCTAGCTTTTCTGTTTAGTCTCTAATATATTAGGCTTAGACTGTCATGTTTTAATGAAAATTAGATGGAACCCTAAGGAACTTATTAGTGTACAGTACCTAAGAAATTTTTTAGTGTTTTTTAGCAGGGGAAATATGGTGAATGGAACATGTAGACTAAATCTTCCTCCCTAAGATCATCACTGTGCACCTTTATATTCAGGAAAAGCTAACATTAGTTTCAGTGTTAATATTAATATACAGTGTTTTTCTGAGAATTGACTCCATCTCCTCTATCTTAAACCCCCTTTCTGGGAGACATTTGTGGATAGGCATGTCCTAGAAGATACATTACTAGGAGGTTGGCAGTTCAATTGCAGAAGAGATAATCAGGATCATGGCTTAAGTTTTCAAAACAAAAATGAAATACTAATTTGTGTCATCTGCTTTATTTTGCAAATAAGTGGTTATTTTTATATTTGCAGATACCTACACTTCATGCATAAGGTATACCTCTATGTTATGAATTTTATTTCACAATACTTTTTTTAAGATCTGGCTGGGCAGTTGTTTTGAGTGGTTCATCCTGACTTCAGGGTTAGTTACGTACACACCTGCATAGTTGCATTCTAATTATATGTCAGGATATCCAAAGCAGTATTTTTCTCTTGAAAGAAGAGATAACTGAGCTTTGGATTTTGATGTTTAATTTATTTATTCCAGTTTTGACATTAGCTGCTTTTGCTGTTATTGCTTTATTCCTGAAGGATCCTTTAAGAAAATATATCTCCAGTGATGTTAAATAATTATTAATTTACCTGAAGTTCAAGGAGAATTTTTATTTAGCAAAGTAAAGGTAGAAAAATAAATCTTAGACTTAGCTCAGGGTCTTTGTCTGAGGTCCCAAGTGGACTTGTTATTTGTCTGGCTTTCAGAATAAATGCTATAGAAATTCTGCTTTGTTTGAGAGTGTAAATCTGAAACTCATATTCCTCTGGGTATTTTTTTTATCATTTGATGTTAAAATTCCCCTCTTCATTGTATTATTCTTCATACATATTGATTGACTAGTGGCAGAGGATGTACAGTCCTCCGTTGACAGAGTCTCAGAGGTAAAGAAATAATTACCTCTCTTTTCAACAACTGTTTTTGTCTTCATTGTAATTCTATAAAGCTGAACCTTTAGGACTAACTGTGTGTAAATGAACAAATGATGTTTTCTCAGGAATGAATTGCATGTTTATAGTAGAGCCAAGGCACTCTTCCTTCTATTTCTGTATTGTCCTAAAGGAAGTCAGATATCTGATAATATTTGGTGGTTTATGTTTTCTCAGTGTCAGTTCCGAACAGAAAAAAATAGATCAGACCATATAAAGACACTCTGACTTTTACCTTTTTTAGCTCTACTCAGTTTACTTTTGCATGTTTAGTTCTATTCCACAAACTTTCATTTATTTCATTTGACTTGGCGTGATACCGTTTGCTTTTTCTTTCAGAGAGGCTTTGTCTTTCTTGTCTCTTTTGAGGTAAACACGATATGGAAACAGGTGCAGAAAATAGGAGGAGAATAATCTGTCTGTGGCATGAAAGATAAAGAGTAGAAGCAAGAAAAAACTGAAATCTGTTTAATAAAAAAAAAAAAAAAAAAGAAGAAGCAAACCTGGTAATTAAGAGCACTGGAATCTTCGGTCTCCTGAAGACATCTGTCTTAGTTTTAACAGAAAACTATACATACAATAAAACATTGCTTGAAATAAATTGCTTTAAATGAAGAAAGCAAAAGGAAAAAAAATATAATTTTTTATATTGATGATTTTTCAATTTGCTATGAATTCTGTTGATGAGTATCTTACACCTTAAAGTTTCTGGACCAAGTTCAACCTTTTGTAAGGAAAAAAAAGAGGAATCTCCAGAGATCTATGGAAGATTTTAAATATATATATATATATGCATATATGTAATATTCAGGTTAAATTTGGTCTTCTGTTGAAGAAATTAAGTGCTGAGTGTTTAGGCAGCCCACCAGTATTTCACGTCAGACTGAAAATGGATGTCACTCCAAGGGATGAAATTACCGTAGAAGCCCTAGCTTAAAAGCAGATATGATTACTCACTTATATAAATGGTAGAAGAGTTAATTTTGCTTTTACTTTAAGTACAAAATATGTCTCTGCACTTTACTAGGGTGCTAATCATCTCATATGTGGCAGGAGATACAGTGGTTTCAGCTTCTGAAACCACTCAGCTATTACGTTGCATAAATCTAGAGCGATAACACAGTTCTGCAATTTATATTTCAAAAGTCACTCTTAGAGTCATCCTGATACAATTACTGTAGATGAATTTCCAGTCAGGAATGGGTCACTTAAGAAATTTTTATTGACATGTGGAAGCTCCAGTCATTGAACCCAGCTCATCTCAGTGTTAGATCTAATGGAGATAATACCAGTCACCGTTGTTTGAACTTGTTGTCTTGCCCGAGCTCCCTGAGCTGCCTTGTAGTTTTTCACTGCACTGGAGTTACTGTAGCCAACTTTTCTAGGTAATTCAGGCAAGGTCACCCCAAAGCACAGCATAGTTTTCGTCCTCTAGTTCTTTCATTAATCATAACTCAAAATTACCTGCACTCTGAAGTTAAACCTGATTGTGTCAGATTAGTGCCATTCATAATTTCCTTTAATTCCTGGATTTGCACACTATTTTTTGTAGTTAACTATTCAAACTGAGTTTTGTCTAAAGCATACAAGTAACGATTTAAAATTTTCTGAATCTGCTACTTGAGTGCTAATGACCAGAGGACGTTAGGATCTTAGTTTTATACGGCTCCTAAAAATGGCAACTCTGCTAGTCTGGCTTCTGAGTTTATTTTATGCAGTATAATGCAGGACAGAATGGTGTTGGGAACATCTTGCACTGAATCACTCATTACCCGGGTGATCTTTGGAACTTCTTTATTTTTTGTATAGGTCTTATCTATATCCAATTAGTTTATGACCCATCTCTTGGAATCGCGGCGCAAAGTGTTATTGCTGCAACATAGTACAGTACAGCATAAATTATGTGAACAGGAGCCCCTGGTGGTCTAGTGGTTAAGGACGCGGTGCTGTCACCGCTGAGGCCCGGGTTCGATTCCCGGTCGGGGCCCCTCCCCGGGCAGATGGAGCTCGTTAGCCCGTAAGGCAATCCATCTACGTCCTGAGGACCTCGCTGCCACCGTCCAAGCTCGCTTGGCCCCGGCAGATGAACCTCAGGATTAAAGGGTGGGCTCAGTTCCGCGCACACTGTGTCTCACCTAAAAAATCCAATGCGCAGGCTGGAAGGTGGAAAGACCTTCCCCGGATCTTCGTTCACGAAGATTATTATTATTATGTGAAACTGCCATTATTATTACTATTATGTGAAACTGCTGTACTCAGTGGTTGATATCAGAAGGAAACAAAACCAATTTCAAGTATAGTTTCAAGGTTTTGAATCACCTTTGATTAGCAGCCAACAGATGTAAAATAGTACAGGGTCTTTTTGAGATACTTATTGATTATATATTAGGACATGTAATAAATATCATGTGCTAATATATAAATATATATATGTACATATTACATACATATATATTAGCCTGTCTAACCAGGGAAAACTGTATTTTTGTCAGACCTGTGTAAACAGTGCTCTGGATCACACAAGGAGACACGCTGGGGAGAGCTGAATGGGTCCAGGCTGTTTCAAGGAAGAAACATGCATGAGGTTCTGGACTTTAGACTCAATGATCTTAAAGGCATTTTCCAGCCTAAGTAAATCTATGATTCTGTGATTTTTACCTGTGACCTGACTAGGATTATCTGATTGGAAGTTTAAACATTTTTTGTATTGTAGTAATATAGGTGAGAAAAATTGTTAGAACAGAGGCAGTGTGCACAAAGAACTAAGCAAATCATGGAAGTCCTCTGAAATAAAAAATTTACTACAAATTTTCTGCTGACTGAAATGACAGAAAATGGTGCTGAAACAATGTAGAAATATCATTTGAAAAGCATTTGTAGCCATAATTGCAGAGAAGTGTAATTTATGGCTTATGAAAATGATGGCACCCTCTAGATTCTGCTTTAACCTTTATGAAATTTTAATGTAACTAAATCATTAAATGAATAGAAATCAGTTTACCAAACTGTCATCGCAGCTTGGTATAATACCTACACAGTAACGGCAATGTTTATTTTGATACTGGTACACTAACACCACTTTTGTGATCTGTTTTCACTCAAGATGAGGATCATGAAGACTAAGAAAAATGCTAATCACTTGTGAAAAAGTCCTTGGCCTTTCACTGTAAAAATTAATAAAGTGATAATACTAAATAGGAAAAAAATTATTTAATGGAATAGTTTATGGGTTGCTGATTGCTACATAAATAACATATATAAATATATACAAATTTGCTTCATGTATAGTTGAAAAGAGAATATTCTTGCTTTGTAGAACGAAGTAAATTAGGATAAAGGTTGGTACTGCACCAACTCATATTCAAGTATGAGAGTTTTGTAGCCCACAAAAGGCAAATAATTGTTATTGATTAATAAATTAATAAATTAATTGTATTAATTTTTAAGAAAAAAGAAAAATTACTCATTAATGAGTAAATAATGTATACTTCCCGGTATTTCAAAAATCACTACAGTGACTAGTAACCTGGGGAGGCCTTAACTTTTTTGGACCAAATTAAAAGTGCCTTAAATGGATCTTACTGTTCAGAATTACTTATTTTGTATACATACCTGAATACACGTGGTCACAACTGCATGTACAGCAAGAAGAGGACTTCTTGTAAGGCTGCTGATCTGAAACAGATCCATGAACTACAATCAGTAGTTATATGAAATAATTTTGAATTATTTTATCAACGTTTTAACTGCATTCTGGTGAAAGTTATAAGCAGATTCTCAAAGCACTTTTTAAAGTTTAGATCAGATATTGTGGCTCTTAACCCAGAAAGACTTATTTAGGGAATCAGCATTTGAAAGTAGCAAACACTGGTAGAGAAATGCCTTTGAGGCTCATAAACTTAATGACATCCGCCTGGCAACTAATTCAAGAGTAAGTCTGAACATAGGAATACAAAATTACTCTTAGTTTTAGGAGCAAAGTTCAAACAGAATTTTTGAAGCATTTCAGGACATGGATTGGACCAGTTTGCACTTGCATGCAGACTGCTTATTTTTTTACATCTTCAACAATGCTCAGTATTCATCATCATGCCCCATATTTAATGTATATTAAACTTAAAAATTATACTTTTAAAGTAATAGATCACTGAATTATGATCTCCTGAGTGATTCTTTCCTATAAAATACCAGGTCATGAATCAGGTTAACAGTATTAGAAGGTATAATGTGTATAATAATTCTTGTAATATCATTAGAGGTGTGAAAAATTCTATTTTGAGTCATCTGGTTGTATATTCATTATTTTTTTGAATGGAATAATTCTAAATTTACATTTTTATGTAACTTTAGGAACAGAATGCTTGAGATTGTGGTTTCAGCCTATTCCACAAGAAAATTAATATAATAAGAAGGAAAAAAAAAAAAAACAACAAAAAACAAAACAAGCATACCTGCTTGTAGCCTAACAATATTTGGAATTTGAGGATAAAGATCAAGATGTATTTCTCTGTTTTGATTATATCCACTGTCTGAAAAACTTATGTATTTCATAGTACAGGTAGTCTGACAGAATTATTTGAAATTTTATCTTATGTAAATATCAAGGCAAAACTATTTACTGAACAACACATGGGTTAATACAAGCTTTCTGTGCTGAAACCAGTTTACAAAACACATATCTTGTTGTTTTGTTAGAGAAAAAAAAGTAAGAGCTGTATTCTGGCTGTCACCAAATCTGTCTGCAGTGTTTAATTAATTAACAATATGCTGATACCTTGTCTCCTGACAAAGCCATTCCTATTTTTAAATGCTGCTTTTGGTGCATTATTGCACTAGTTATGAGCAGAAATATGTGCACTTACATGGTTAGCAGTAACTCCAGCTCAGTGCTGGTTTTAAAACTGGAGATAAAGAAAAGAAAAAAAAAAAAAGCAGTAATATATGCCCTTTTTCCCCTCAGAGAAAAAAAGCCAGCAGCTATTCATTATCATGTTCTGTAAATGTCATTTACTTCATTGATGTCAACTGTTTTGCTTTGTCTTTATCTCGTTCCTGTTTACATATCAAACAATGCTAAGAGCAAGGCAGCTTTTCCTCACTAAGCAGAATACATTGCCCTCATATTCACATGAGATATCTAAGAATACTAAAATGTTTGTTGTAATTTCTTATTCTATGACTTTGTAAATAGAGTAGAGATTAGCGGAATTTATTTTTCAAAGGTAATGTTTTGATTTGATACACTCAATACCCTTCATCCCAGCAGTTTTGAAAACATATGTAAAGCTATGAAGTCATTAATTTTCAGTCAGGCAAAACAGTCCTTAAATCCATTTTTTAGCTATACCTAAGTTGTATCTTGGGATTTAGCAAATAGTCACAGGAATAGCTAACCTCTTAGAGAAATTTGATGTATTTCAGAGGAAGACCTTACAAATATTTAAAGTGAGTGCTGCAAACTGACCTAATTGTAAGAAAACTGGTTTTTAAATACTCATTCTTTGTCTGTAAGTAAAACATATCTGAGATACTATGATTTCCACCCGAACTTAAAGTAAAAATTAACTGATCTGGTAATGTTTAATTTTTAGTGACAACCATTGTGCTTAATCAGGGCTACTATCCTGAACTGGATGGGAAGGAGGGATGCAAACTGCAAAGGAAAAAGCCACACACTTTCACATGATTTTGCAAGTACATGGTTCATTGGGCAGCACTAATAAGGGGAAGGAAGGGATGGAGCTTGTTAATCCATGCTTCTTAATACAATGTCACATTAAGTGACACCCACAACACACATATCAATTGCGTTAAAGCTGGAATCTGATTATGAAATACTGCTTCATCCTCCTGTGATGTTGTCTCTTTTGAGAATTTTCTAGCAACAAAGCATCAACTAATGAAGATTTTCTAATAATTGTTTTGTTTAGACTATATACAGACAGATAGAGGCAAAAAAAAGTCTGTGAGGCTCACTGTGAAGTGTATCAGAGATACCTCAGGTGCTGTCAAGCAAAAAGTCCATAGCTATGCTGGGGCTTCATCTGAGCCAAATAGCTTCACTTACTGTGCTTTCTGTACTACACCTCTTTCATACAGTTATAGTTCAGGAATCTTTATGTGTCTTTGGAATCTGCATTGCATGTTGTAGAGGTAAATGTATGATAAGGTCATATGCCTAGAAGTTATGTAGGCAGTACTTGCAACAGCTTGAGATCTAAGTCTCCAGTACTATTTCCTTCAGTCTCACACACCTCATCTGCCTTTCTTTCTTTCTTAGTGAGCCAGAGGTCAATGTAGAGTGTTAAGCTTTAACTTTCAGTTGTACTTTATATTGACATTTGTTACTATACTAAGATTCAACTGAAATTGGTGGGATGAAGCATTGGTTTGAAGTTAGTTACATTTGAATGTTTGGTTGAATTAAGACAGTACACAATGGTGAAATAAATCATTATTCTACTTCACAGTAGAGTACATGTAAACCTCACAAGAAAAAAAAAGGAAAAAAGTCTTCTTTCTTGTTCCAGTGGCCTGAAATCACTAAATATGATGTCATGGTGGGCATGGTCTGTGTCTGTTTTTAGAACAATTGATGCAGCATTTTATAGAAGCTAGCACTGAGAAGATACTTGTATGTGCTTTTTATGACACTTTTTAATTAAGGTCAAGCTGTAATAAAAGCCTTTACAATATTAGAAGTGTTCAATAGTCATATCTGAATCCATTCAATCTAACTGACATGCCCTTCTCTAGTTATGGGCACATACCAGTTACCTATTGACTCACTGAGCAACTCATACAAAGCCAGTGACAAGTCCGTCCTGTTTCCTGCCTATCATCATGATTACAAAGACACTCTCACACTCTGTGTAATTGGAGATGTATGCAGAGAATCATACCCAGGAGGAAGATGATGTTTTGAAACAGCCTGGTTTCATTTCTTTCTTCCAAATTTCTTGAACTGAACAGCACAAAATAGTTTTGGAGAACCTGTGTGAGACTTTTCCACATGCTTACAGCATGATGTAAAAAAAAAAAAAAAAAAAGGCATGTATTTTTTTTCTTTAAGTGAAAACAAAAACATTCTTGCTTGGATAAATAAACATGAAGTATCAGGATCTCAGTTTTAATAGCTATTTTGAATTAGTGAATGAATATAAAGAGTTTTATCTGCCATTTTTATAAAAGAAAAAAATGAATTTATAGACAGAATCCAGAATTTCTGATTCGTAACATGATCTACAGTGGCTTGCTTGCATTGCCTAATTAAGTATTGATACAGAGTCCTGTATTTAGTGATTAGTTTATCTTAAATATTAATTCTTTGCTTGTTCCATGTAAATTCTTTATCCACAGATCCTAAATTCCTTTTAACAAAATAAATGTACTAGATCCTATGGCCAACTGTGCTAGAATAGGAGTTGATACTATTCTGTTTTCCTCGGGGTTAGTTAAGACTTATCCTACTAGTAGCAGAGAAAGGAGATGTGGACAAGTGAATCAGCAGAAGAAAGCACAACATAGATGTAATTCCTCAGAGGAACCACTTCACCAGCTATCTCAGAAAGATAATAGATTATGACATTCAGCTCTTCTCATGCGTTTGGGTATTTGGTTTTTTTTCTTTCACCAATTAAAGAAGTATAAACAGAGAAAAATTGTATTTTCCTGTGCTCTTGATTTGAAAGGGACCTTCAGAGATCTGGTCCAACTCTTTGTATCAAGACAGAATCATCTGTGAAAACAGACATTTTTTTGAAAATCTTTTGCAACAGCTGCACAAAAGAAACAGAAAACTCAACTGATTTGTAAGCTAATGACAGGGCAGTTTTATCTGTCTTCACATTCGTGTTCCCAGTTCTTACCAGGAAGATAATTCCATCATTACCGAATTTTTAAACTTGTGATTTTCTGCATTGGTGTAATATTTGGAATAAGCGAAGTTTCTGTTGTGACTTTTAGCCCTTCCTTTTTTTCACTTCACACAGAATAAGAACTGAAGTCTAACTAAAGTAAGCTTGAGTTCATTTAGTATACACTTTTACCCCGAAGCCAGTAGAATAAAATTTGTACCTCTCTGAGTGATTAGGTGGAAGAAGGGATTATTTTTCAGTCATCCTGGTAGACTTAATAATAAATAGTTCCATATACAAACCATTTATTGTCTAGATACAAAATCAAGCTAAGTTGAATTAGCTTGGAGATGTTGGTAGTGACCACAGCATCTATCCTGACAATAATGTTGATACAGGTTGCAAGGGATGTCTTCATCAATTTCAGGAGTTTGGCCCTGTGCCCCAGCACTTCCTAAAAGAGATGCTGAACATTTTCTGACTTACCAATAATACTATTTCCCCAGCTATTTTGAAAGTTTAAAAAAAATTCTAAAAGAGGTTTCCTTTGGTTTCTAGCTCATAGAAGGTGATCAAAGTGTCTGGAAATTTCCTGATGGTGATTTTGTAAACTGTTCATATCAGTTTTTCTTAAAATTTACAATTAGTTTCTCTGAAATTTTAGTTTTCCAAAATTTTACAGAAGAAAGACTATTTAAAAGTTGGTGAAGTTTAGAAGAAGGTGAGAAGACTGAGTTCTGTGATATCCATCAACAGTCCCAAGTACTCTGTACAATTAATCCATCCTTAGTGTGCATATACTCTGTAGTATAAACAGGTAATGAATGTGCATATCTTCAAAGCAATTTTGCTTATTTCATTAGTGCATAAATAATTTGGAAAATGAGTGAGTCTCATGAAATGTTCTAAAAGAATTTAATTGCTTTTAGGCTGTGGAAACTGATTCTAAATTGAAGTGCACCTTAGAAAATGTTCAACTGCATCCCTTTCCAAGGGCACCGGTACATCTGCTGATTAAATCTTCAGGACATGTACTACTGGGAAAGTCAGATTCTCTTCCAGCAGGCATATCCCAGCAAATACTGCCATTTATGGCTGGGTTCCTAGAGCCACAGGCACCTGGTTTGGCACGTGCCCAGTTTGCCCCCTGCTGTATCAGCAAGAAGTGGTTGTGCTGAAGGCAAGAACTGACGCGTGTTGGTTCATATCACAGCTCAGTTCTTTCAGGGATTGAATGTTCTGCATCACTCTGCTGTGCTGCAGCCTGCTTACATATGTGTTGGTAGTGTTCACACATCTTTTTGCAATATCAGTACCCACTGGCACTTCAGCTATGCTAAAAAGTGCTGATTAAATGGGGTTGCTTAAAAAGGAGAAGTGTGGAATATTCTCTTCACAGGACAGGAAAGACTATTCCTTGCTTAGTACAGAGAGAGAGACAAAGAGTTATTTAGGGAGAACACCATCGAGGAGGAGGTTTTTTTACAGAAATGAGCCATATGCTTCCAACTCCTCCAACCATTCAACAGTAAGATATTTTGACAGCAGAGTAGCTGCTTCTGCAAGTCTCCTAATTATGGATCAAAAATGCCACTGACACCTGATGCATAACACGCTACTGATATAAGCTCATGCAGCAGTTCAGAACAGTGGAAAATTTTCTGACAGATTAACCTTCATACCAATAGGTTCTATGCCAGATTCATTCTCAGATGTGTTCTAGGCTCCTTTTGAACCTACAGGCAATGTAAAAAAAAAAAAAAAAGGAAAAAAAAACAACAAACCATCCAAACCAAAACAGAAAACTGGCCAATACTTTGTATCATCTACTCTAGCAGATTTGACAGCTATGCTATCATTTGTATCTACCTGATTCTGACAAAATTGATGTTTTTAATAACCTCAAGGAACCAGAGCTGAGCACTGGCAGTGATGCTCAGACCCACGTTCTGAATGGTAATGTTAATTCACCAGCTTTATCCACTGATGTGAGGTTTCTTTGACTTGAGGTATCTGCTGGTTGAGTTGTCCTGTGGTTGCAAAAAGTGCTTATGTACCCAAGCACACATTTTTTCCCCCTGTCATTCTTCTTCTACCTACCTGCTGGGGTAACTTATGTCATTACCACTGCAAGGGAAATCAACACTGTAAATCTGGTATTGGTCTACTGAAAATTCACTTTGTGCTTCATTGTGTGTACCGCTTAAACCTCATTATCAGATAGAAAAGTGCAAATACCTAATAATTCTTCCTACACATATTCACATAAAAGGCCATCTTTATAAGAACTACCACCTTTACTCGAGCATTACCAGACCTTCTGTAGCAGGAGGAGTTTTATTTTGAAATTATGTCTCCTCTAGAGAGCTATTAGAACAGGATTATAAAAAATCATTGCCAAAATTTAAACCAGTATTGTTTCCCATATTTACATGACAGATCATGGACTGAAAATTGGTAGAGACCAGAATTATTGTGGGGAATTTTTGTTGTAATTGTGGTGAATGGATGAGGGGTAGTGTGTGTGTAACTTGTCCACCGTTGAAGCAACGACTCCGTTGTTGCTGTAGTGATGGTGTTATTTGGATATAGATGTGGGCCATTCTTCTGTTTATGTAACTGATGTTTGTGAAGATTGTAGATTGTGTGATGAATGTGTATTTTAATGCTAATGATCAAACATCTTTCTCTGCATGATTGTAACTAAAAGTCAGATCTCCTCAAATATTCAGACTCCTCATTCTTAGTGATTTCAGCTGTATAAAGATAACTGAATACTTTAAAAAATACAGCCCATAGACATATTTCGAGAGGGTTGAAATACATTGTTGTAAAGGTTAGATTACTGCACTTTTCAGTAATCTGTTTTACTGTAGTTTTTGTTTAATCTGTTTTGTGTTATTTGATGGGCTGACTCCAATGGGATGAAGTTCAACAAGGCCAAGTGCTGAGTCCTGCACTTTGGCCACAACAACCCCCTGTAGCGCTACAGGCTGGGCACAGAGTGGCTGGAGAGCAGCCAGGCAGAAAGGGACCTGGGGGTGCTGATCGACAGGAGGCTGAACATGAGCCAGCAGTGTGCCCAGGTGGCCAAGAAGGCCAATGGCATCCTGGCCTGCATCAAGAACAGTGTGGCCAGCAGGAGCAGGGAAGTGATCCTTCCCCTGTACTCTGCGTTGGTGAGGCCACACCTTGAGTATTGTGTTCAGCTCTGGGCTCCTCAGTTCAGGAAGGACATTGAGGTGCTGGAGCGGGTCCAGAGAAGAGCAACGAGGCTGGTGAAGGGACTTGAGCACAAGTCCTATGAGGAGAGGCTGAAGGAGCTGGGGTTGTTTAGTCTGGAGAAGAGAAGGCTTAGAGGTGACCTCATCACTCTCTTCAACTATCTGAAGGGAGGTTATAGCCAGGTGGGGGNGGGCCAATGGCATCCTGGCCTGCATCAAGAACAGTGTGGCCAGCAGGAGCAGGGAAGTGATCCTTCCCCTGTACTCTGCGTTGGTGAGGCCACACCTTGAGTATTGTGTTCAGCTCTGGGCTCCTCAGTTCAGGAAGGACATTGAGGTGCTGGAGCGGGTCCAGAGAAGAGCAACGAGGCTGGTGAAGGGACTTGAGCACAAGTCCTATGAGGAGAGGCTGAAGGAGCTGGGGTTGTTTAGTCTGGAGAAGAGAAGGCTTAGAGGTGACCTCATCACTCTCTTCAACTATCTGAAGGGAGGTTATAGCCAGGTGGGGGTTGGTCTCTTCTCCCAGGCAACCAACAATAGGACAAGGGGACATGGGCTCAAGCTCTGCCAGGGGAGGTTTAGGTTAGATGTTAGGAAGAAATTCTTTACAGGGAGGGTAATCAGGCATTGGAACGGCCTATCCAGAGAGGTGGTGGATTCACCATCCCTGGAGGTTTTTAAGCAGAGATTGGATGTGGCCCTTAGTGCCATGCTATAGTAATTGGAGTTGGATCAGGGGTTGGACTTGATGATCTTGGAGGTCTTTTCCAACCCAATCTATTCTATGATTCTATGATGATTCTACTCTTTATATTGTTTCTATATTTCTCTTTCCTGAGTTAGCCGCTGCACTAGGTGTCTCTCCTTCTCTCTTCTAATCATTATTTTTGAAAAGGTTAATAGAATTTCCTTTTGTTTCACAGTGTGCAAACCAGTGCAGCTTAAGGGCTGTACAGTTACTACTGCATGTACTTAGTTACTACTTAGTTACAGAGGTGCTGAGTATACCTGTCATCCGTTCAGCTGCTAAGGGAATGAATTATAATTGTGGTAGTTGGGAGATGATCTATTCCCTATCAGCAGGAGGGGAATTTAAAGCAGTCAGAGTTATCAGAGGTTCTCTTCAAATCTTCATTCTGAAGTGGAATCTCTGGTAGTGCAAGAATGCCAAAACTGGCAAAAAAGAAAAAATGGTATAAATTCAACCTGAAGTTTTAGCTTGCACATAGGGCTAAAGTTTGGGCTAGGGGGAGACTTACACAAAAGTTTAAGAAAGAAATACAGAATATTCTGTTACTGGTACTGTTCTCTCCAAAGGCTGAGAAAAATCTGAAACAAACCTCTGCTTAGGAATGCAAAGCTGGATTTTAACTTCAAAACTTTGATCGTGCATCAGCCTTGTAAATGCCATATATGCTGTTTTTCCTCTCTGCAGGTATCTAAGCCAGACTGTACTGGAAGAGACGATATCAACAGCCAACCCACAAAACAGGGAGAAATTAATTCTACTAAAACAAGCTCTAGGTGCTCTGGGATTTAATAGTCTGGTAGGTTTCGTGAGTTTATGTTATTTGTGGCTAAAATCATCATATCAGTTAAAAACAGACCATAAGGAACTCTCCCTGATAACCTTTTGAGTGAAAAGAAGTGGGTTTTTTTATCCTTTTTTTTTTCAATTCTGTTGTTTAAGAGCTTAAAGCAATATATAGTACTAGCTCACTCCAGAGAAATTACTGTAATCACTTTTAATTAGACACAGAACCAACAATGTAAATCTTTTTAATTCTTAAAGATACACTAAACAGCTTCAATGTGTAATACTCTGAACAATTAGATTACATAGATAAAAAGAAACAGTCAAATCCCATGTGACAGAAATCTCATAAAAACCACAGACATTTTTTTCCTCCTCTTGATTATTTCCCTGTCCTTTTTAATTTTGTGAAACACACGTATGCTAGCAGCACCTGAAAAGAAATAAATACATGTTTAGTCAAAGAAAATTAGAGCTGGATAACTTGAAAGAGCTGACTTAACTCCTCTAAGCAACAAGAAGATAGGCCTGATGTTTGTCTTTTATCCTATAAAACTAATGAAGATAATTTGGAAAATTATTCAAGAAGAGATTCTGGAGGACAGAGGTGTGATGGAAATTAGAGGAAATGGAGGGATGAATATGAGAACTCATAGAATCTGTGTAAATAAGCAACGTAAAAAAGTGTAAACCATCTTTAAATCTCCTCTGTATTCAGGCAGCGTTAGAATAATTATTTAGGAGTCTAGAAATCTGTGGAACTCTGGAGTACTGCACAATGATCTCCTGTGTTGAAGATAGAGCAGAATATGTAAAACACATTCCTAAAATTTCTACCCATTACTTCTGAGGTACATGGAAAGGTCTGTATGTATTATTCCTTGACTATCTAGCCACATTTAATGATAAATTATCTTTTTCAAGAATTACATAAAGATTCCTAAGAAGCAGGGTATAGCGCTCTAGTTTGAATGCCATATTAACATGAAAGTTCTTCTATTTTAGGACTTATTCAGACTTCACCTGTATATATTGGGTCTTTTTCAATCTACATCTTTGGTATCGTGGGATAGAAAAATATACTGTTGCCCTATTAATATTCTATCTCATACTGTAAGAGATTGAAATTCTTGTCTAAAAATGTATGAATAAAACTTGCTTAAACAGAGTTAGAGGTGCTATAGTCTATCCCAGAAAGACTGAAAGTTTTTTTAATGGCCTTTGATAATGAGTTATTAGGGAAAGGAAAAAGAAGAAGAAAACTTGAGAAAAAAAGAGGATGTAGTGGTCAAATATTTCATTAGTAGTGTATTTTTTAATCTTATTCTGCAAATTGTGGCGAGAGTTCTCACCATCACTTCTTTAGTTTCAGTAGAATCAGGTTCCAAATGCTATTTTTCAAAAATTATCAATTAAATTTGCGGTGCATTATGGCATATAATGTTATAATGGATATCAGGTTTCTCATTTTACAACTCTAAAGAAGCACTTTAAAACAAACCTCAGAAAAACCTTAAAAAAACTTACAAAAATACACAATGCTTTCTCTGTCTTAGCATTTAAGGTTCATATTTAATGGATCATATTTTTTCTTGGATTTAAAAATATTTTAAAAATAAACAACCAGACCAAAACAACACAAGAAAGTTAGTTTTCTTCTTGCTGTGATAAATATGAGGCCAGGTGAAATCTGCCCTTAAAGATAACTGTTTCGTAATATTAGAGACATCAGAAATGAGCGTGTAGTCATGGAGGGAAAGTGTGAGGGCAAGAGACATTGCTTTTGTTTCTTTAAGACCTTAATTACAGCTTTTACTATCAAGAAACTTTTATAATTTGGACTAGACACTTCATTTGTGAATGCAGTTGGCTGAGGAAAATCAAACCTTGCTATTCCCAGATACAGCAATTGTCTCTTTGGAAATTCTCTATGGACGAGATATGTTTATTTCTTGCATAAATAATGCATCCTTTAAAGATACTTAAGTATTTTTATCACATTCTGAAAGACTTTCTTAACCTAGCAGTTAATATGATTTACATTAAAACAAAAGGAATAAAAGGTAATTTCATTGGTGTATGTCCTAAATAGATTCCATTTTGATTTCTAAATCCAAATTTCCTGTTAACAATTTACACACAAATACTTTTTATGTATGTGTATTCACACACAAATGCCAGTGATACAAACTAGTAGAATTTGTGTTTTTATGAAGCGTTACCTTTCACTGATGTGCCCAACAGATCTCTTCTTTATCTTTAATTCTGCATAAAATATGTGCAGGAGGTGGAGAACCTGTTTGTAATTCTCTCGGCAATTCTGCATCTTGGAGATATTCGCTTTACAGCTCTGACAGACGCTGAGACAGCATTTGTGTCTGACCTGCAGCTACTGGAACAAGGTCAGTAGGACGTGACCTCGGAGCATCGCCTGCTTGGTCCCACAGCAGGGAAGTTGCGCTGTTCCACCGACAGATGGAAACATAATTCCAGGGAGACAAAAAAAATTACTTCTGAAAATTCATAAGTTACTGTGGCGATATGATAGTATCCGATTGACTTGGATGTTTCATAAACTACAGATTTTTATAGGATGAAATACGATGCCAGTGTTGCAAATTATCTAATTAAATGTCATTTTTAATGCTATCATTTGCCAAAAGAAATTGGACAGTGCACTTTGTGCCATCTTCTTTTAAAGTGCTTTTGCACTGCTTGTCAACAGCTGAACAATTTGCTTTGAATTGAATTCCTTTCATTCAAAATCCGTGTCTTAAAAGGGTCTCTTGTTTCCATGCTTTGAAGTTTGCCCTCTTGATCACTTACAAATCTCCTCCAAGTGGCTTATGGATACAGAATGTCAATAAGTAGCATACCTTAACTCTAGTGGGAGAGAAAGTCTGCCAAACCCTGGGGAGTGTCCCGAGTAATCTTTAAAGGGGAAAGAAATCTGTAATGTAATATAGAGATGTGTTCAAACTTCACGAAGTACTGATTATAGTAATCCAATGTTATGTGTTCATTAATTTTGATTACTTCTATGTCAGCACTCCTTTCTTGAATGTGTGGATTCTTTCACTATTCAAAATTGTATCTACAGTAGAAAATCTGTTATAAGGAATGAAATATGCAGTGAAGCCCAAATCTGTCTTTCTTTGCATTTTCTTTTCGTTTCAGTGGCAGGAATGCTACAGGTTTCATCAGATGAGCTTGCTTCAGCCTTAACAACCGATGTTCAGTATTTTAAAGGTAATTTTCTCCAAGCTTTAATTCTCATAGATTGGCCCTGATGGCATTTGGATCCATCTGATTTGAGAATTTTAAAAGCTGATGATTTTTGTTTCTTATTTCTTGTATGAATTATAAATATTCTCTCTGAGAAATATGTAGGGTTATCTGCCATGCAGTAAATCAGACTGGGCCATCAAATTAGAAATATCTTGTAATATACAGCAAATAAGTTTCACGTTGTGATGGTGGCAGACTCCTAACTTGATTGATCCTACAGAAGTGTGTCAAGGTAGCAGATTAGATATTAACAGAGAATATTAGTGAGAACTAAATTCAACAGGAGTGTCTTGGAAAAATAATTCTGAAAAAATATATTTAGTAAAATTCTAGTTCTCTGTGGTACTCATACACATTTCTTTTGAAGAAAGTATAAAGGCACGTATTTCCAAACTGAAAGTCTTCTGAGTGTTGACAGTCTTCTCATCTTGCACCGGAGGCTTCAGAAAAAAACTAACACTGTGTAAATGTTTGGCAAAGGAGAAGTAACTGTAGCTAAATTTACTGTAACTAAAATTACTTAAGGCGAACTTCACAACATGCTTTCATCACCATTTTCTGCTTTCTCTTGTAGGAGACATGATTGTACGGAGGCACACTATAGAGATTGCAGGTTTTTACCGGGATCTCTTGGCAAAATCTCTGTATGGTCGTTTATTTAGCTTTTTAGTCAACACAATCAACTGCTATCTTCAAA
This sequence comes from Empidonax traillii, assembly GCF_003031625.1. Classification (NCBI taxonomy): domain Eukaryota; kingdom Metazoa; phylum Chordata; class Aves; order Passeriformes; family Tyrannidae; genus Empidonax; species Empidonax traillii. Next base: position 1,461,853 of record NW_020955437.1, on the reverse strand, counting down.
ATCAAGATGACACTGACAGGTAGGAGTACCATTACAGATTATTAGTTGTGCCATTTTCTGTTCAAATCCATAATTCCATTAAATGGAGGAATTTAATGCATAGTGATAGAATTGTAAAGCATTTTATGAGAGTATTACCATGAATCTTGTATCTTTAAGGCACTAGCCATTCCTTCAAGTTGTTTCTTCTGTAAAGTATCCATTTATTTATTTGCATGTATAGGGGGACATAGTACTTTATGCAGTAATCTAGACTGCTGGTTGAAATTAGTAGCCTTTTAAGAGTTGACAGTATACAGAATGAGCTGAGTCTTTCCACATGCAAAACACTACCTAGTGGTTTTTTACTGCAAAAAATATACTTGATCTTTCTTCCCCAAACAGTGGCCTTAGCACAGGGTATTAAAAACAGAATTTTATTCAAAGGCCTTCAAAAAAATATTTAAACATCACTGAATTAAATGTTCTAAGAATGTTCTCTAGGTTATCATCTGCTAAGTTCAATGCTTTTGCTATCCAGTGTGGTTTCTTGGAAAAATGAGTGCTAATTAATGTGCATCAGTGGAGCAGTCAAGAAACAAATCAAAGAAACAAGAAAAAAAAGGAAATCTCAGTAGAATCACAGTAACAAACTAAGACAGTAAACCTAATTAGATGATGATATGCATATGACTTAATCAAGGTTCAGCGTCTCACATGCTCATCTGAGCTGTCTTATGAACGAAAAATACAAGTGTCTTGGCATAGTGTTAAGTGGTAAATACCCAAATGACAGATGCAGAACTTTGAAAAAAGAATAAGTATGTTTTTCTTATATCTGCATTGGCTTAGTAGGACCACTATTTATGAGGTTCTCTCTTTTAGAGTTTGAGGACTTCATAATCTTATTTTTATTCCTATTTGTAGACCAACTAGTGATAAATCACATTTCTCTTTTATGGATGTGGCTAACAGAAAAAGCTACCATGCTTGAGTAACTCAGAGCTTTCTGCATCTAAAAATGCTCTGTCATTATGTATCTCACCAGGGTACCTACCTTCCTGCTGGAGGCAAAGGAAAGATTTGCCAGTAACATAGAATGATTTTAGTTGTCTGTTTCTGACACCAAGCCAGCGCAACTTTCCAATCCATGTCCTAACTTGAAATAGTCTGTTTGTAATAAGCAGGGACAGTAGCATGTGGTCACAATTCTTCCATGTTCATCCCTGGAACTTATGGAACATGGGCTTAGCTCACTGAATGTCTGTCACAGGCAACGATCCATCTCAGGCATTTCTAACTACAGTGAGCTTTTTTTTTAGTGGTTGTTGAGGAAGAAATTTAGAATCAGTATATTAAAAATCTACTAAAATTTTTCAATGTGTAATTTTGCGATTTTTCCATTTGATATTTCACAGTCTTTCAGAATAGAGTGTTGTAATATAAACCTAAAATTGTTTTTGTTAATACAAAACCATAATTTCTAGATATCATAGGATCTTCAAATAATGAAAGTCAAAGTTGTTTGTATATTCTTTACCTTGTAGTCTCCTTTCAGTGCAGTCAGTAGGTAGAAGAGGTGACTATTTCTACCTCTTAGGTAACCTGAAGACAATGTGATGCTTTAAGTCCTAGCTATAACAGAACAGCTGTTTGATGTTGTCAGGAATGAGGAATTTGCAAGTCTTCTCTGGCCACATAATATACCTATGCTTGAAAAGGGAGAGTTCTTCATTTAGGCTGGTTATAGGAAGCTAACCAGCTCAGGATTAATTGATAGTACTGACAAGGCATATTAAGTTTTAGCAGGCCAAAATGAGACTCAGATCCCTTTCCAAACTTGAAGCTAACTATCTTAAGTGAAAATTAGGTCATTCTTCACTGATATTTCAACCTCAGTTGAGTTACCCTTTTTTTTTTTTTTGTCCAATCAAATCATATTGTTTAACCCAGAGTAGTAAATCAAGGCATAGCACAGTTCTAGATGCAAGTTGGATTACTGAATGAATCTGTGGCTTGTGAATCAGATTTACTTTGTATACATCTGAGCAACTCCATAAGTTAGCAGTATTATACCTCCAGTTTGGTGAAGTTTTAATAAACCTCTGTGTAGAGATTCACCCAAGACATCAACTTATGTGACTAAATAAGTCTGATACCTTTCAGGCTATGCTTCATTCCCTATTTGGAAACTCACAGAGTTACTTCTTATCAGATAGGATGAAGCCTTGTTCAGAAACCTGGAATAAGGTTTCTAACTCAGTTCTTGTTTTGTTTTGAGGCAGCTTAAATGTACTTCCACCCCACTTCAGTGAGAATTTATGAAGCAATAAAATTAGATTTTTTGGCTTAGTAACTCTAAGAGAAACATTCCTCAGCATTTTTGAGGGAACTAGTTATCCATGTTTAACTCTTATGGTAGAAATATTTGATTTTGTTCTTTAATATTGATGTAGATTTACTATGAAGTAGCTTGTGATGGGTTTCAGACAAAATAAAAGTGATGATTATAATTAGATCTAAGGGAAGGGGAGATGATTTGTGAAAAGTTGCAAAGACCAAGCTATAAAGGTATGAAATTTAGGATAGAAGTGTTACCAGAACCCAGCAAATTTGTTACTGTACAATACTATTCAATAGGCGTAAAGCAAGAATTTTGGTGATGTTGTTAAGTGAGATAATACATCTTTAAAAGTGTTCTCTTCCATAAAGACATACTTATAATTTTGTCTAGTTTTTACTAAATTGTAACCTTAGATGCTAGTTTAGACTGGTTGCAAGGTCTATTACTTGTTGCAAGGTTTGTTACTTTATTCATCTTGATATTACTTTTAAAAAAATGACTGTGGAGAAACTATTTTGCTGTAATTGGCCCCTGGAATGGAATTAGAAGAAAGCTATTAAAATTTCTCACAGGTGCTTATATTTTTTAAAAATTATTTATTTATCTTCACTTGTCTATATAAAGATTCACTTTTCTACTGATTTTATTGTTACCAAAATAACCTGGGTGAGTTTCTTCCTAAGACTCCTAACTCTTCAAACTTTACTTCCATTTCAAATAAATATGCTGATTTTCACTTTTATAGATAAAAGACTAGCATTGATGGTTGCCTAAATGTGGCATTTCAAGGTAATTGATTGCACATTGGCAAAGTTGGATCTAGTAATCCAAATAAGTAATGAAATATCTTAAGAATATATTAAGAATTCCTGGCTCATTCTGCAAGAGGGCTTTTCATATATGGAGGTTTAAGAATGTCTGTGAACTCTTGTGAAATATTGTTTTTCTTTTCTGTTGGAAAGTGAGCTAATTAGGTATATATGCTTGAGAAAATCTTCATATTATGTTTCATGTCTGCTAGTAAGTAGAAGGCACGTTGTTTTATCAACTAGTTAGCAAAGAGTTTCTCTCTTTGTAGGTAAAAGCTGAGAAAAATTTGATATATATTTTTTAGGTAAAAAGTAGCTGAACAGCATGTCCCAGAGGGCAAAGGGCCTAGTTGGAGGCCTGTTACTAGCAGTGTCCTCCAGGGTCCAATACTGCATCCAGCATTGTTTAACCTATTCATCAGTGACTTGGATGGAGGGGCAGATGCCTCCTCAGCAGGTCGCTGATGACACAAAGCTGGGAGGAGTGGCCAATACCCCAGAGGGATGTGCAGCCTTTCAGAGGGACCTCTACAAGTCTAGAGAGATGAGCAGAGAAGAATTGTCTGAAATCCAACAAGTGCAAGTGCAGGGTCCTGCATCTGGGGAAGAATAACCTCCCCATACAGGCTTGGGGCTGACCTGCTGGAAAGCAGCTCTGCATAGAAGGACCTGGGTGTCCTGGTGGACAGCAAGTTGTCCATGAGGCAGCAGTGTTCCCTTGTGGCTGAGAAGGCCAATGGTATCTTGGGATGCATTAGAAAGAGAATTGCCAGCAGATTGAGGGAGATGATCCTGCTCTCTCTTCAGCCCTGGTGAGGCCAATCTGGAGTGCTGTGTTCAGTTCTGGGTTCCTCAGGACAAGAGAGAGATGGAGCTCCTGCAGAGCACTCCAGCAGTGGGCAACAAAGATGATTAAGGGACTGGAGCATCTCTTAGGAGGAAAGGCTGAGGGAGCTGGGCCTGTTCAGTCTGAAGAAGAGACAACTGAGAGGGGACTTGATCAATGTCTATAAGTATCTGAAGGGAGGATATCAAGAGGATGGAGCCAGGCTCTTCTCAGTGGTGTCAAGTGCCAGGAGAAGAGGCAACAAGCAGAAACTGATGCACAGAAAATTGCATCTGAACATGAGAAACAACTTCTTTACTGGACAGGTGACTGAGCACTGGAACAGATTGCCTGGAGAGGTTGTGGAATCTCCCTCACTGGAGATATTCAAGAACTGTCTGAACACAATCCTGTGCAATGTGCTCTAGGATAACTCTTCTTGAGCAGAGAGGTTGAACCAGATGACTCACTGTGGTCCCTTCTAACGTAACCCATTCTGTGATTCATATATAGCCTGAAGATGGGGCCAGTGCCATGTGCCTGCTTTGTTACAGACAAGAAAAGAAAACTGGCATTTAGTTATGCTCTCTGTCTGTATCACCAGGTCAGCCATAGATTTCTGTTGCAGATAGAGCATATAGAGTATTTCCAAATAGGTATTTTCTGAAAGCTTGTATATTCTAACTCTATACTCTTACAGGCAACAAAATTCCAATATTGCCAAAGAGTAGCAGTGGGAACACTTATTTGGGCAGAGGAAAGATCTCAGAGGTCTCGTTTACTTCATCCTTAGTACATTATCTGATACATTATATGATTATAGAATAAGATATTCTGGAATAGAAATCTTCCCAGCATGAGAAAAAAAAAAGGAGCATAAACTAAACCATTTATTCATCTATTACTGAATCCAGCAGAAGAGTGCTGGGAGTGCAGGAAGGAGGGAAAACAACTTCATTCTCAGAACATGAACTCACAGCATAATGAATATTTTTTCTTTATGTAGAGGTTGAGAAGTCTTTAAAACAGACAAGCAATACAAAGCATAGAATATAATTTGGTGCATAATATATTTTGAACTCTGTTTTAATTTGGATAATTTCTAGTATTTCATTAAACAAAATAATCTCATTTTTTAAAGCGTAGAACAATTTTTACTTGAAAGACCTGGGAATAGTATGTGCTACTGAAGAGAAAGCTATGGATCTTGAGACTATTAGCAAGCGTACTTCTTCCTTCCTGCCATACCTGTCAAGTCACTCAAAGAAATGTTTGTCAGATATGGAGCCAGTGTTTTTCTGATATGTCCAACCACTGTCTTTGTATGTACCACTCCCACCTGGGTAAGGTAGTATCAAAAGAAAAATTACAGTTGTTGAGCAAGATACCTGAGACATTGCAATAACACCAAAAGTCTCAGAATGTTGACAGAGCTCTCTCAAAAGTTACAGAAATTAGTTTTGTTTAGTAATTGTTCATGATGAAGAACATTTCCAACTGGGAGTATTCAACTTGTTCCCTTCAAGAACTGTGTTTAAGACAACGGGTGTAATCTGTCCCTGTGGGAAAACTAAGGGCTTCTTAATTAGGATTCCAAGGGTCTAATTTGAAGGTTAGATTATACACTTCATCTAATCTTAGGAATATTTCCTCATGAATCAGTATCACTTCTAGTTTATCCAGATCAGACATAAGCCTATTGACTTGCTTCCTCATTACTGGGAGAAGTTGGAGGAAGAGCAAGAAACATTATATTTTTTGTCAGATGAAAACATTAGATCACCCTCCCACAAGAGATTCACCTCACTGCTTTATGCAGGCAGATTGCAAAAAATAACAATGAGAATGAACCCCATGGATTTCAGAACTAAAAATTGTCTGTGATGAAAAAAAAAAAAGTGATCAAAGAACATTCTGTAGGTTTGTTTGAAGCAATGGGTCAGACGTATTGTAAAGGGCATTCTCTTCACCTTACCAGGAAAGGTGGCATCCCTTGATAAGTGGCAAGAAGTCTACCAAGGCAGTAGATCGTTAGACAGGATGTCTTCTGTATGTTCTGTATTGTTTTTAGGAGCTGCCAAGAATTTCTTAATTAATAATACAATTGTTAATTGTACAAGATCAAAAAGATATTCCTAGTTTATAAGGACATCTTTACAGAGATATTGTTCTGAGGAAAAACAGGAGGCATTGTACAATATTATCAGTTGAAATGCTGTTTTGGAAATAAGAAAACCAAAATGAGCTATAGAGAACATCCATGCTTGTTTTTAACTATTCAAACATATGTACTGGTCTAAGAGATAAAAAAGTTGGCAAAAATGTTCAAATGTTGGCAAAATAATTTTTTTCTAATTTCAATGCTAGGAAATATTGTCAAACTTCAAATCAAAGTCTTAGTCCCTACTAAAACTGTAGTTCTTTTATTTAAACATAGTAAATACTGAATATCTGAAACATAATGAGGAAATGTGTCAGTGATTATTAGTTACCGTAAAATAATAAAATTAAAGGAGGGAATCTTTCAGAACAAAAAAGTGCTTTTTTTTCTGATATTTGTTCTTTTAGAAATGACCTTTGATTTGTAAACATGGGATCATTCATGTTTTATTTTGCCTTGGGAATCTCTGCTATGATTAATTTAAGGAATGTAACTTTGCTAGAATTAATATGATTGACAACCAGCCAATAAAAACAGATAGGGACCCTCCTTCTGAGAAGAAAAGTAGTATAAATAAAAAAGAAAAACGAGACGAAAAATTAAAAACCCCCAAGTAATTTGCAACTACATGTGAAACAATGCTTTTAATTTTGATGTTGTGCTGTCATTTGTTATTTAGTTTTCAAAATTTGAGCAACAATTTAATACAGAAAATTATTATCATGGTTGGATAGATTTGCACATAAATACCACAATGTAATAGTAAAATGTCACTATTGTAGAGGATATAGAGCCTTGTTCTGTTATACTTGCCCCGTAGGCAAGATATTAATTATGTAAAACCTCTAGCTCTTTTCATGTTGTGTGTGCATCTCCTAAGAATTATCAAGTGGCTTTTATAAAAGCACTGGCATGGCATGACTTCTTGTTAACAAATGCATCTCCAGCAAGTCAAGATATTTCTTGCAAATATCACAGTTTTCACAAGGAATGTTATTTGAGGTAGGCAGTAGGCTGACTGCTAAGAATTTTACACAGCATTTTAGAAACCAAGACCAGGTTCATGTTTAGCCTGACTTGTAATAATTCATCAAGTCACTTTATATTGGTCTTTTCCTTATGCAAATGTTTATATATTCCTTGAGGGAAAGAAAAAGAGACTAATTTGACAAAATAACAGTCATGGACTCAACTGCTATGTAAGCAACCCAACTGAAAATCTATTAAATGAATTGGACAGATAAGGGATAAGCAGTTCTGTCTGGTTTAAGTAGTTCTTTAAAACTGCGAAATATAATGCAATATTTCAGCTGGTGTACAGTGATACATAGGAGTTCATATTTTGCCTTCCTATAAGGAAGGCTATATGTAAGTGGGAGAAAAAGACCCACAAACTTATCAAAAATTACACAAAAATTTCAAACTACTCTTTTTTTTTTTTTTTTTTTTTTCTGAAACCTGTTTAAATAGCATAATAATTCTGGATTTTCAATATTAGTTTGTCTGAGGTAGGGTTTTTTTAAAAACATCTAATTCTTTGTAAAAAGGAACAGGTTTTAAAACACATTGCGACAAGGAACATACACCTTATTCTAATCAGGAGCAGTTGTGAATGAGGCTTACATTTTAAAACACAAATTAGAGTCATTGCTAGAGATGGAGGTGGTGATGTAGCTTTATGCTTTTTGTAGAAATTCCCTTGGAGGCTAATCGACCTCCCAATAACCTCTCCTGCCCAACAAAGTCATTCTAGACCGTATTTATTATGTAGCAATCTATGTCTGACATTTACGCACATAGCGAGTCTTGTGACAATCAGTAGTGCGTTGAATTAGTGTGCCTTAGAAATGAAGACAGACTTCTTGGGTATGATTTCTGGAAAAGGCTCTGCTTGTCCCTGAGGATTGTTTTTCCCAGCTTGTTTTGTAATGCGCTTTTCTTTTAACAATTTTACATTTTTGGTTTGTTATATGGGAATTTATTTTGAGGGCTGGATTGTTACCTAATGAAATGTTAGTAGTTACAATGACTGCAATAGAACTATACTGAAGTACTTCAACAGTGGTTCATCTTTTTCTCCTTTATGTCTATATCCTGACATACACATAGATTCAGACATAGAGGAAACATAGAATATAGAGAAAAAATGTAGATGGAAAAGTAGATTTCAGAACCAGCAGCCTACTACATTATTTGCATGCATATAAGTAAGTTTACAAATTATGTTGACAAAGAGAAAGGAAAACTTACCTGCTTTAGATAGTGTCCCTATCCTTTCTCAGGAAACTGAGTGATTTTTCTTTTGCTGATTTTCCCTGTTCCAGAAAACCATCAGATATACTACAAAGTCCTTCATCCTGCTGCATATCATTTCACTCTGGAGAAAGTCCCATGCATTCACATAGGCAAATTGCAACAAATTTTTGACTGCAACACACTTTTTATGTTCTCTCTCTGATAATGCTGGTAAGAAAATTAAAAAAAAAAAAAATCTAGCCTCAGTGAACCAAGATCTTTCATATGGAGTTCTCAAATCCTTGCAAAATAGGCAACAGAATATCCCAAAACATTCATTTTGCTCACTGTAGTGAACTTAGTTTCCTCTCCAGATCAGGTTTACAGTGACTCAGTCCCAAGTAAGTACAGAATATTAACACCTTGGTCCCTTTCCCATTTCTCCTGTCCAAATCCTAGGTGACTGCTCTGCCCTAATCCTTCCACTTGGCCAAAATAAAAGCCCTTCCCTGAATGCATGCAGTGACACATGACAAATTAGATACACTGTCAACAAGTACTCTTTTATATATACAGAGAAGAAAACTTCTTCAAACCTTAACCCTGGCTGTTCTTTCCCAGGAGACATGTAACTTCTTCTGCAGCCCAAGCTCTCAGCTTCTGCTTGATGCTGGCATAAGAGAGGGCTTGGTCTGGGGCTTGGGCTTAACAGGTTTCCTTTGAAGTACACCTAGATTCTGGCTGCCAACGAAATATAAACTGGAAAGGGTAACTGAGTGAAACCAAGAATTTTGGAGATTTTTCCTAAATGGCTATCTCTTATATGAGCAAAGGGGTACCCATACTTTTAGAAACTGGACTTAAAAGAAGCTAAGATTTTCTCCTTCTCTCACAAATTTAGTTTTTACATGACTACTAAAACAATGTTGAACCCTGCTTTTTTATTTCTGTTCAATACAGTAGGTTGGTGAGTAGAATTTTAGTTCTGTTCTGTACATGGTCTGCTTGTGTATTTCATCCCATGTTTTTGAAATACAACCTGCTTGTGTCCCAGAACAAACATACTTTTGTCAGAAACAGTGGCTGTATTATTTGCTTGCTTGAATTCTTATTATTGGTAATATCTTTTCTTCCCAGTGACCAGGTATTTGAAATTGGAGTGTTAGATATTTTTGGATTTGAAGAATTTCAAAAGAATACTTTTGAACAGGTAAGTGTTGATTTTTTGCTGAATGTTTAACTAAATGGGGTTTGGATCAGAATATAAATATAGATGAAGGTGAAAATTTTCTCATAAATATTGTTTTTCCCATTCAGCCTATATGTGTGTGAATTATATCCAGGTCATCAACAGCTGTTGATGATTTTTAAATAATCCAGTAAATATGTACCATAATGATTTTGAACAATCTGAGGGAAATAGTGTTGTCTGTTTTCATGCCTGTGGAAGTTATATTTCGGTTAGATCAGTAAGTAGCAGGACAATACGCTGAATTGGAAGAAAGATCAAAAGGTCTTCAGATGCCTTGCCGAAAAAATAGAATGAAAATGCTACATTATGCTAAGTGCCATTACTGGCAGATTCACATATGTGTGACTTTACAACATGTGAGTTTTAAAAGAATTGAATTTCATCCATGTCAAATAAGTGGAAATATGCTTAAAAATTCATTTAAATATCAAGCGTGCTTTAAGCTGTTTGCCTACTTTCAACATTAGTCTCTGAACACCAAAGCTCTCGTGAATTACATATTTCAGAAAACATTAGTGACTCCACACAACACACTGAAAGAGGTGTCTTTTATTGTTCAGTTATTCATTTTGTAATGTAGCAGAAGAAAATCAAAGCATAGAATAGAAAATCAAAGCATAGAAAAGAATAGACTGGCATAAGGAGCAACAAAGGACTTGTTATTGTTTAAAATCAGAATTTACCCCTTCATCCTAGTCAATCCATTGTTTTATGCCTCAACTTCCTCTTTCTAATGACATAGAAGTCACAAAGCCACATCATTCAGCCTGTATAGCATATTTGCATTGCTATCCAATTTCCAAGTGTTTAAAATCACAAGCATGATGGGTTTGCCTGTACCTTCAAAAGAGCGTGTAAGGAGGCCATAAAATATACTGCAGTTCCCCTCTCACAGTGTTCTTTTTGCTGTTACAGTTCTACCTTGCTTGAACTTTTGCTGGATTAAGGACTATTGATGTGTGCCAGTATTCACAGTCATTTACTGAGTGTGAATTCCTGCTGTGGGGGAAAATACAGAGTGAAAAATAAAAACATTTTAACAGACAATATCTGGAAAAAAAATCCATAAAGCCTTCTGCTTAATAAGGATGAAGTATTCTGTGCAATTTGAATGCTTTTCAAAAGAGAGGGGTGCATCTTGGGACTTACTGGTTATTTTCCTTTGACTCTGTTCTGCATTGTGTTTTTGTCATGAAACTCTTATAAGATTTGCAATTACATCATGAAATACTTTGAATTCCAGCTTCTGGGGTAAGTAATTTTCTGCTTAATGACTGCAGAGGATACTTGCAGAAAAAAAAAAAAAAAGATATAAAGAAAAATGAGTAGAAAGTAATTTATGATTTCTGCATAGCAAAAACGATAATTTTAAAGTCAACTTTGCGTTTTTATTTTATTTTTTCTAAATAAATATATTTCAAGAGGCACTTACTGTCCCTCCACCTGTACTGAGGGCATTTTGTTGAATAATATTGAGTAATAATCTGCTTATTATCTCAGAATCTACTTAACTGTATTCCTGGAAAGACAAAATAGAGGTGAGGGAATTAGAGAGTTCATTCTTATATGAACTCTGAAATGCAATTAACATACCTGATTCCTGAAGTGATAGGTTGCAGTATCAATGAAGAGAACCGGTTTGTATCGCCACATGGTGCAATGTAATCATGCAGACATACCCCAAACAGCCTGAACTTCAAAGTTGGAACTGTCTAGCAGTCTAGCCTTGCTCAGTATTCTGCCTAGGCTTGTTAACCCTAACAATAAACAGTCTTACTAGCCCAGATAGGGTCCTCATGCAAAACATTGCATCATGTCTGCAAACATGCCCAGTGTCAAGGCTTGTGATTGCAGAATGTTAACATTAGATGTTACAGCCAGACACTGGTGGAGCCATAAAAATTATTTTGCAATCATATTTAGATTAGCATATTTTAAAATGGCATTATGAAAGTAATTTTGGAGAAAATGAAACTTTTGTTTCAAATTAGCCTATGATAAGGCATTCTTTGTGATATCTGTTTTCCTGTTTTCTAGGAAACAAAATTAAACTGTTTTCAAGAAAAATTAAAACTTCCTGATTGCCCAAAACTGGGGATATTACAAGTAACTGTGTGAATCTTTCTGATGCTTCATATCAGATTAATTGATAGTCTAATATCATAATTAAGAGAGCACTAAGGTACTAAATTACATGTGGGTTTAAGCAAATCATTTCAATAAACTTTTTTTTAAAAAAAGCTTTTTTTTTAAAAGGTAATTTTAAGACAGAACAGTGATACTGTTTTCAGGTAGACATCAAGAGATAAACCAGGTAGAATTACTTATTTACTCCAAGATGTATAATTCTAAAATAACAGTAAATAAGTGTGTGGAATAAGCAATAGTGAGTAGAGTTTTGATTATTGGTGTGAAATTTAAAAGCTGAAAGATAAGAAGCAGTATTTTTAGAAGCCACTGTCTGAAAGAGTCATTGCTCAATAAAGACTGAAAACTTCTGAATTACCAGGACTCAATAAGGTACTGTTTGTCAGCTGAGCTGTGGTAAATTACTACAGTACACTTTTATCTCACCCAATTACAATTTACATCACTTCCTAGCACTGATCATTAGCTTGGGAACAGCGTTTTCCTAGAGCAGCTGCATACCTGCTGTGGCAGAACAGCTTTGTATACAGCAACACTGGAACATGGTCAGAAGTGAGCACAGATTTCTCTTTCCTGTTCTATACAGAAATGGCCTTCATTTTTTGGTAATTTCAGGAAATATGAGTGCTCTACCAAAAATAGCCATGGCAGGTTTCAGTGTTAATTTTCAATGTTTTCCTAGGTTTCCCTGTTTGAGAGGGACTATATTTGTTTACGGTTTAATCTGCACCCCTTTAAAAGTAGTAATATCTACTTCTCTTTTAGAGAAGAATTTAAAACTAGGTTAGATCTTATTTATGGTTACTTCACAGCATAACTCCAAATAATACAGTCAAGGAATGCTACAACCTTCGTTATACCCTTAGGCTAGTGTATTTTTTGACCACAAACTTAACGAACTCACGACCGGTGAACGTAACAAGCAATAAACAGGAGGGATAGTTGCCTGTACCATTTTCCCCCAATTTTTTTTCTAAGAAAACTGTATTATAGGAGAGGAAACAGATTATAGACAGCAAGAGTAGCTTTTCTGTCCCCTGCACAAAGTCAAGTCTTTTTAACGAAATGGAGGTCTGTAGTAGTGGAACCACAGAATCACAGAATATGCTGAGTTGGAAGGGACCCACAAGGATCATCAAGTCCAACTTCTGACCCTGCACAGGACCATCCCCAAGAGTCACACCTTGTGCCTGAGAGTATGATCCATACTCTTCTTGAACTCTGTCAAGCTTGGTGCTGTGACCACTTCCTTGGGAAGCCTGTTCCAGTGCCCAAACACCCTCTCTCTGGATAAAGAAACTTTTTCTAATCATAAAGACCAATAATGCAGTAAAATGGACTATAGTAGTCTTCTCTCTCTGATGTCTAATTCAAGTGGTAAACTGAAAAAAATACTTAGTTCTTGCTAAACAACATGTTCAACTCTTGGATGGCATTTTTTGCCTTTATAGGCCTCTTAAGTTTTGCAGAAGAAAGTATGCATATATTATCCTTTTTATAGGAAATATAAGTGATTTATCTGGATTAGTACTGTAGGTCACTTGAACAGTCAAGTGTCTCTTGACTCTCATTCAACTCTACACCCATTAAAGTATGTGCACATTATCTGTGTGCTGCAGTAGAGCTCTGGGAGAGGCACAGCTTCCATGGCAGCTCCATCCAGCATATCTCTCGTGACAGGAGCCAGCTGGATCTGAGAGCAGAGAGGATTGCCTGCCCCACTCAGGACTTTTCTTCAGAGGCACTATGGTGAAGCAGAAGAGATTGTAGAACCCAACTGTGTTGAAATTTTTGCCTATTTCTATTATTAGGTGTGGTAGATTTTAACTTCTCAGCGTGGTATTTCTAAAGTTAACTCTGCTGACACTACATTTTGTCATGTAACCTTTCCTAGTCAAAACATCCATAACAGATTATTTTATATTAAATTCCACTGTCTCAGTCATTAGACGGCAAATGTAAGGTCATGTTGCCTGTTTTGAAGATGGATGGATATGCATAGACAAAAGTTACATGATTTAACTTCTCTATAGTCATTGCAGTCTCAGTGATAGCAGATGGGATCTCATGCATTTAGGTTTTTGCATTTGAACAGTCTGAAAGAGCATTTCAGTATTTTGTTTTATGCAGAAGAAATGAAACTTCTTTGGTTTTGCCTGTGCAGAGCATAAATAGATGGTCCTACATGGCTCTGTGAAATAGGAAGCTGCTGGTGCACACAGAGCTCTGATACTATGTAGGGACTTAATGCAGTTCCACTGTGTTCCCAGTGCTGGAGTATTCCTTATTCCCCATAGGATGATGGACAGTGCTTAGTATGTTAATTCAGCATTTAGCAAGGAAAAATAATGATGTATTTCTAAGTCAGAGTTGCTAGTCTCCATGCTAAGGTGTCACCTTAGACTGGTCCCTGAGCAGGGCTTGGGGGGGTCCCAGGAAAAGATGAGGAGGGCTATAAAAGCCTATTCCTGCCCTCAGGGCCCTGGCAATCCTGTATTTTAAATTGTTTCTAGACCCAGTTCCTGAGGATCTTACACTATGCATGGCTTTTGTCATGCACGGTGTGCTCTTCCCTTAAAGTCTCTTTGGTCTTCTTTCTAGTGTACACATTTCTTTCCATTTGTACAGGACTATTCTCTGTCCAGTGGTCCAGTCAGCCACTGGAAAAACAGTGTTACCCACCAATGTGTATTTTTTTTTCTTTATTCTTTTAAAGTAGATGTTTTGTGGCCAAAAATAAAATAATTTACCTCAAACTGCAATTCTCAGCTCAATTCAGTTTGTGATTGATTGGTGAAATGCTTCACAAGGACATTTATTATCTGATATCTTACTTCTCCATAGTGGCACCCTTTTTTATCCTACAGTACTTAGTTGATGGTCAGCATTATGAGTGAAATAATAATTCTGAAACTATTTCAGAATTAATTAGTTTCAGAACAATTCCAAACTCTTTCAAGAAAATACTGTTGTTACTTGATGTTTGTTTCCTTGTTTGTTTAATACTTTTATATGTGCAAAATCAAGTGGGGGCCTATTCCACTTTGTACTGAATAGTGCCCCTCTTTCGAGGGGCTTTTCAGACCTTCCTTTGTGGAAGGCTTCTCAAATGACAGCCTGTAATAAAGTTTTATTATAGCATTTTTATGTCATTTGAGGAACACAGATCAGCTAAAGGCAACTGACCCCAGAGATTACATGGATACCCAGTGAAATAAACATCTTCTGACACAGGTAGAAGGACTATGTTTGAATTTTTGTTGGAGCTGCATGGAGAACAAGAAATCTGTGTTAGATGCTATTAGCCCTAAAAAGCAGTGGAAGAAATATTATGGGTTCTAGTTTTGTTATAAAGTCTTTAGAAATATTCTGATTGGTACTACACATAAAAAAAAAAGGACATTGAAATATTTGGTTAGCAGATATAAAGGGGAACAGCAATGAAGATACTTCTGAAAAATCAGTGAGTATCAACATTAGGTGAGTCAAACCTCAAGAAGATGATTCTGCTTTTCGTTGTCTTAGAAATTGCATTTTTGAGAAATGCTAGAGCACTCCACCAGATTAAATTTTTTGTTGTAGTGTCATTATCTCTGGACATAACATAAGGCCCAATAGATGTATTGATACGACAACTGTAAGCCTTGTTCTGTGCTCTGAATGCACATCCCTTGGGAGGGCTAATCTTTCTGCATGACCGAAGGATGTAAATGAGCTTTCCAGAAGGTCTTTACATCCATCCATCCCTCACTCATTGACAGTCACAAAGTTTTCTTTTCACAAATTCCATTTTTGGTTACACCTATTCAAATAGGCATAAGAGCAGGAAAATGAACAGAGTGGAGAGCAGAAAAATTTCATTAGTCATAGGTGCTTTTCTGTCTTTAGAGCACAGTGCAATTTTTGTATTCTACCTAAATTTTTATTTAGCTTATTCTTTATAGTGCAAATTGGTCAAGTTCAGTAAAAGAGAGACTGAGCTAATACTGTTTAATGTAATGAATATTTACTGCTTTTACGGAATGCCACTATAATTTCTTCCAAAATCTACAATTTGGGTGATGATTCTGCAAGTTGTTCTTTCTCTATACTTGAACAAGAATAATTTTTCTTCTATTAATATTCTAAAAGGACTTTTTAAAGAAGACTTGGACAAATATATATTGTATTTGTTTTCACTGAGACATGATAATGAGTTAAGATTAGAAAGAAAGGGAAGGTAGAAGGAGCCATACAGAAGAGACATAAAATGGAGCCCATGAGATGCATGTCAAGAACAATTTAACAATGTTTAATGATAAAAAGTATCATAGGTAATGTTAAGTACTGCTGCAAGGTAAAACAAATACACAGTTCTTAAAGGTATTCCCCAAATACTTGTTTTATAGATAAATATTTCTCTGAGTTTTTTTACTTATTACTGCTATATATTCATCCAGTTTTCATGGGTGCAATTAAATGCATGTTTTAAAAAATGCAGGTCTCTGAACTTTTCAAATCTTTAGACAGAAAATACATCATTGTTTTATGTAATACTAATTAGACATGAAGCAAAAGAAATTGGGTCACAAAGCTACTTTAGTTCATTTTTATCCCATTCCTACATTTCAGCTGTTTTAACTATTATGTCAACCAGTGTCAAACGTTTAATTTGAAATACTCATTTTATTTCTTTTTCCCAGCAGGTTGTATAAAACACTGAAATGGAGAAAGATAGGATCAGAATGTCTTGTCAGAATGTCTTGCTTTCCAGCAGTCTCTGGCTGGCATCCTGGTTCTCATTCTGCAGAGCTGTTATTCTCAGCTACTGCTAGAGAGAGCAGCTTGCAGTTTGTATAAGTGCTTGAACTTGCTTTCTGGGGGGGTTCGCGGTACCTTACTGTCATCATTGCAAGTCTGCCAATCTGAACGACAGTGTTGCTTGTGTTGCTAAGAAGCACACCAGTGTATGCCATAATAAACTGATCAGTAGCATTAAAAAATGTGGGGGCTCTTTTATCATCTAAGCATGCTATGTATGAATACTTTAAAGAACTACTTTTTTTTTTTTTTTGGTACTTAAAACCAGTGCTATTTATTAGATCTTTTTAAGACATGTCGAAGAAAGTCTTTCCCTTGGTAGTTCAATAATTTTCCTGCACAACCAGGTTCTCAAGTACTTTATTTTTTATTTATGTATTTTAAGAGATTGGCTCAAGATTAAAAGTAAGCTTGAGTTTATAGGGATTTTGACAACTTTTCTTATAGTAAAATATACCTGTGTAAAGTTGAACGACCTGGTTCTCTATATAACTCATCTACAAATAAAAGTGTACACAGTACGCATCACTTCAAGGCTTTACCATATCCTGCAAACTGTAAGCTTGTCTGCCTTATAAAATAATGTTAAGAAGCTTTTGGGAAGATTTTGTAGTTAAAATTAGAATTCCAAAAGTGACCAGTAAAGAACCTTTTGCCTGCCACAGGTTTAAAAAAGTTGTCTTTTCTATTAAAGTAGTACATAGTGTAAGTCTATTGTATACTTCCATTTTCAGTAAATGAGATAATAATCTGAACCTTTATAAATCTCACTTCAAAAGAAATAATGGCTTTATTCGAGGCTATCTTTTTTCTGCACTATTATGTATTGGTAAAAATAGTTAATAATAGATATTTGGTTGTAAAATGGAGTTTTGTCTTATTTCTTCTTACTGTTATTCACACTAGTCTATTTCATTGTATAGCAAGTGCAAGTTGACTATACTTACATGATGTGTTAATAGAAAATTCAGGCAACTATTACACATTACTTGAGTTCTCTTTCCTAATCTGAATGTTAAGCCAGGTAATTTTACGATTGATATAAATACTTCATACTTTTTAGTATGACTTGTTGGTGAAATTGCTTTTACACATTTTATTCTTGAAAGATATAGTTTATGGCCAACACAAATACGTGACTAGTTTAGTCTGAAAAGAGACTGTGTGCAAGCATTCCTTGCGTCATTCCTCATACGAAGTGTTCTTTCACCCTTTTAGGAGCTTCTGTTTTCTTAATTTCTTGGTCATAGCTGTTATGGCACTGGAGAAGATTTTACAATTTTCCACTAAAATTTCCACTCCAATGTCAATAAAACAGTTAAAACATTTATTCCACAAGGTTATTAAATATTTACCTAATTTTGCAGGTGAGCTTTGAATAAAATACAAAAAGAGCCAAAGTAAGCTGATACAACTCCCACCTGTTTTTAACTGAAAATCAGATTTCTGTGCATCTATTTAGTTTACAAAACTGGCACTATACCTCCTATAAGGCAATAAAAAAAAAAAAATTGAGCAGCTTATACATTATTTATCTCTCCAACTTTGAACTTACAACTGAACACCATTTTCTTGCCAACCTTCCCTTAGAACATCTCTAAAATGGAGAGCAGCACTAGTAAAATGTCCCTAGGTGTTTTATAACATGTATTTGGGTAAAACAGAATGAGTTCTCCAGAGACTGCTTTAGACTTCAGTGGCATTATATCTGGAAATAGACTTTGAATGTCTTTGTTAGCATTGAAGTAACTGCAGAGTAAGGATCTTAAACAAATATGTAGTTATTTTTTTCTAAAAGCATGTTACGTATGCAGAGGCTTCCTGAATACAAAGTGCAGAAGAATATTTAATGTACCAATTTGTAAGTAAAGTTACCCCATTTTGATCAGTGGAGTTAGTAATTTTGTAATGCTGGTATTTGATAATTCTTATGTGAAATTCACAATGAACTGTGCAGGCAGAAAACTGTATTCCCAATTTAATAGTAATAGCTGTTAAAATGTAAATTTCCCGAGAGTCTTGCTAAATCTATGATCTACCAAGAGATAACATATTGTGGATTGACATTTCATCAAATTCAATATTAAATGGGCAGTAAAACCTACATCGATGAATTATCCAGTAAACTTCTAATACACTTGTTTTTCTTCATTTTACAATAGCTGTGTGTCAACATGACCAATGAGAAGATACACCAGTACATCAATGAAGTGCTTTTCTTACAAGAGCAAGCAGAATGTGTACAAGAGGGAGTTGCCATGGAAACAGTATATTCTCCTGGTAACCATACTGCAGCCCTGGATTTTTTCTTTCAGGTACTTTCCAGATCCATTTTACACCATGTATATTTTTACATGGTCTCTTCATGTTAGACTAATACAACCTTGCTTGCATTTTCCAATTTATGAATCTTTAGATAAGGTTATGGGCCCAGAGAGACCATAGCTCAGGGGCTAACAGAGCTTGCTAACAGTCCAGGGATGAAGAAGATGCAACAGAAACTCCTTGTCTGTACCAATTAATGTGTGGCATCTGTGTATCATGGCATGCTGATAATGCAGCTGTAGGACTGAAAAGTCTCTGTTGTAAGCCTGACAGTTTCTTTAGTAACCGAAGCTAGTTTCTTGAGTACAATTTCTAAGAAGGAAGTAACTTAATCAGTTTCCTGGAAGATCATCAATAGTGACCATTTTTGGCAACTGAAATATTGTTCCTTACATCTGTTGTAGAATTATCCTCTGTGCATAGCCTTGAACACTTTCCAAAATATTTTAATCTTTTTATTTTTCCTTTTTTTTGAGGTGATATGTGTTTCTGTTTACTAAATAACGCACTGTGTTACTGTGCAAGGAACAAGTGAAATTCTATTGCTCCTGTATAAAATGAGAAAAATCTATTTTTCATTTCAGAAACCGTCAGGCTTTTTGTCAGTGCTGGATGAAGAAAGCCAATCTGTTTGGTCAGTGGAACAGAGTCTTTCTAAACGCATTCAGTCTTACCTGGATACTTCAGACACAAATACAGTGTATTCTTCCACAAAAGATGGAAATGGTAACCTTGCCCCAAAGGATCTGGGCTCCACCTTCACTGTTATGCATTATGCTGGGAGGGTAAGTTGTTTGAATGATCATTTACATGCAGTTAATGAAAAAATTAAAACAAAACAAAACAAATTACATGGCTTCTCCAACTCCTGGCTATAAATAACAATTCACTGTCAAGTGATAAATTTTCAGAGGACAATTTAGAATCTCAATGCAATATCTGGTGTATAAAATCTGTAGCTTACATCATAGCATGCAGGATTCAGGCTGCCTAGTTCTGGCTCCTAAACTGTATCTTCACTGTGAGCATTTCATGTAGAAGCAGGTGAATCAGATCCCTTAACATAAATGTTTATTGCCATTTTAGTTGGCTGTCACTTTGTCTTCAGATGTTCCAGAACAGTACAAGTTCCGTAAAGATCCTCTGCTATATATGTAGATACCTGGGATACTAACATACATCTGGTAAAAAAAAAAAAATCAAAAACAACCTCCCTACGTTTTTGTTAGTAGTCATAATAATTTTTTTTAAAACATACTAAGTGTCTTTCAATATTGTTGTAAAATAAGATGAATATTTTGCATTTCCCCTTCTGCAGTGTTCACGGAAAAAGTGTAATGATTTTAATTCTTTTACATAGGCCTTTTATCCTTTTCTCTCCAATACTTCATTTTCACATGTCTCCACCACCACCCACAACTCAAAGCAAGCAAATTAGGGATGTGTTAAAAAGGATAATAATTGTTTTAGATAATCTGAGAGATTTGTCCTTCTGTGATTAATCTGACATCCTGCCACTTCTCTCTATTCAAAAAATGATATTTGAAGTTAGCTAAGGAATGTAAGGGCACAATGGAACAGGGTCACTGAGTTACCACTATTCCAAAATTTCCATTGAAATCATGTGAGAACATAGACCGAAGACTGCAGAAATAAGTCTTGACATATTATGAGTTTTCACATCTGAACAACTTGTTCTATGTACTTTCACACTTTCTAAGTCTTATGCAGATGATTCTATGAGATATCCATCCACTGATGAAATCCCTTTGAATCTTTGTGAATAGCATATAGCATATTTGTGCTTCAGAACAACCCAATCATGATCGTATACACTGTGTTGTTTATAAATGTAACTGCAAGTGTTACTAGTTGATGACTTTACACAGTAGGTCACTTTAAACTTGAGATCTCAGTAAAGTCTTGTATCAGGCAGAAAGAATCTAGCTTTTTCAGGATTTAGTGGCAGCACTTGATAATTACCCTCCATTAAAGATGCATGGGAACTGCAGGTGCTTCAGTACAACCAGACAACTGACACCTGGATGGTCCTCTCTTTACCTAAGCAACAGGAAGAAAGAATGGGTTCGATGAGGAAGAAATTGGGCAGCTATGATAAAGTCTTTTGATTAGAATGCATATTACAATTCTCAAATAAAAATGGTATCGTTTCTGCTGTTTATTGTGACAGATAATCTTTCCCTCACATGATTTTTAAAATTAGTTTAGATTCTAAAGTGAGTTCTTAGTGGTTGCTAGGGTAAGAACACCAGAAAAATAACTAATCTGTACTGCTAAAGGTACTGGATGACATGCTTTTTGCTATGATGACTATTTGAAGTAGATTTATACTGTTGAACACCCAGTCAGTCGACTGTTGGTAGTGGGTATTCGTATGGCGTGTTCAAGACTTGCCTGCAAGTCACCAAAACCAGACCTGCTGGCTCTGTCATATCTCAGGATAACACTGTATGTTCTGAGCTCTCCAGAACAGATGAGAGGTTGGAATATGCATGCTTAGGCTTCCTAAACTGGATTAGGATTATTTACAGCAGTATAGATGAGGACAGGTCTATTTTTTGGCTCTTCATTTGGAAATGAAGCTGATAGAAGTCTTGTGTTCTGACGCAAGCAAATTTGTTCCTTCCCAATGATAGAAATGTGGTAATAATGGAAAGGATTAAGACTATTTGGGCAGTGCTTAAATTCCTTACCTAAATACTCTGAATAACTCCCTGGAGGTTATTCTTTCATCACAAGGCCTTCTACTTAGACTCAAATTATTTGCCAAAGTGGTTTGAATATCTCCACTACTGGGACTTTTCAGTAGGAGTGTGGGCCCACAGTGGTTAAATAACAGTACAACCAAGAATTTGCCATGAACTCCTGATGTCTAATTTAATTTATAAACTTTTATACTTGTTACATAGGTAATTTTTAATGCAGTTTGTTTATACAAATTTTTAGCTCAAAAAGGTTCCATAACCCAAAACCTGACATGGAAGCAGCAGCAAGGCAGCTGCATTAAAATCACAACCAGTCTAATTAGGACATTTCTTCAAAATGAAAGAAGTGTTTGTTTTATTGTATGAAGAAGCACTTGCAAGATTTGTTAAGACCAACATTTCAGGTGCCTAGTTCTGAAAGTTAAACTGTGAGTGGTAAAGAGGACACTTTTCATTAACGTTGTGTTTTAGCCTTGCATGGTTGTTTAGATTTTGTGTTATAACATAGACACTCGTTTTGACCTTTTCCTAATAATAGTAATGACATTTAATCTAAAAGCATGAACAAATAGACAACTCTCCAAGTAATGTAAATTCACACATTCTTTCAAAGTCAATGGAGATCCTTTGATTTACATTGGCCAAGGAACTATTCCAGAGGTTGTTCTTTGCATCCTTACAACAGTAAAATGCTTGGCCCTGGCACAACAGAAAAGTTCTCTTGCAAGTGTTTAACTCTTCCTACTTTAATAGTTAGTGATTGAGCAAAATCCTTAAAGATGCTTGCATTTTTGGTATCTTGTGGAACTGTTATCTTGCTATTATAGATTGAAATACATATATGATATGTATTTACATAAACTCCAATGATAGTATGACACAAATTATTCTGATCCTAATATGTCTTCATAACTTAATAACTTAAACATGAAAAACTAGGATTTAAAACTGCTGATGCTGTTCTTTAGATTGTGCTATTACTACATTTAGTACCTTTTTATAGAAGTAATTTGTGATTTATTCTTTATGAAAACTGTTAAAGCATCAGGCTTTTAAATATATCAGGGTTTATTGGCACTCAAAAATAAGAATTTCATGTATAAAGAAATGGTATAGTTTGGCAGGTTTTGAGAGCCATTTTTATAGTCTGATATCAAATAAGTGAGTCTAAAGTAAGTGAAGTGTAGAGCAATCTTGTTCTGCATTGTTGCTTTCAGAGATGTCAAAATTTTAAACAAGGGGGCTTAATTTTATTCCCGGTTACCACAGTTTTTCACTGATTGTAACTCCTTTAACTTGGTAAAGCTGCTCATTATTTACATGAGTATAACTGAAAGATGACTCAGACCCAAAGGGTAGAGAAAGATCTAACAGTAAAATGTGACAGGTAATTGCACATAAAATTTTCACTTTTAGGATTAATCATTTGCATTCAGGTGATGTGTCTAGGCTGGCAGTTGTGGAGGAAGTCACACTGAATGCAGGCTCTGTGTTAGAAGGTAAAGGCAGACATCCTGATTTCCCTAGGTAACAAAAGTTGTAACCACAGTGTAGTTCACAGTAAGTCTGAAAGAGCTGCTACTCCAAGTCATTTAGAGAAAAAAAAAAAAAAAAAAAGCTAATATTCTATCTTGGCCCTGGTATGAACCTCTTATGACCCTTGTAATTTGGGCTCCTTTCCATCCGTACTTTATGTCCAGAATCAATTGGGTTCACTTCTTTACTCAGACACAGTAGCATTTTAGAAATTTAGAAGTGCAGTTACACTGGAAAATGCAGTTATTAACTCACTGAAAAAACCTGCTTTTGTATATTTAACTGGAATTGACAGACCACATCTTGTGAACAAAACCGACATCTCTAGCTTGATATTATGAGAGAATTACAGCTGATACAGATGTATCCATGCAGTTGTAAACACCTCTAATATATGCATACCTTAATTTTTTTTTTGTCAGGATACTCACAGAAAAAATATCTTTTCTTCCACTGTGAAGTCTTTTTGATTGATTGTAGTCATGAATTTTCAGGTATTGCGCACTCCCTTAAGTTCTATGCTCAGAAGCTTTTCCTGAGACTAAACATGCCATAATATTGATCGAAGCATAATGAGCCTTAGACCATTCCAGAAAAAGCAGTACTGAGAGAAAAAGGAGAAGAGATAATAGATCAGAAGTAAAAAAAAACCCAACCAACCAAACAAACAAAAAAAACACCACCAAAAAAAAACCCCTGTGATAAAATACGTGTGCAAGATATCGTTCTGAGAGACTCTGAATTTTTTTCTTTTTGTCTTGGCTGTTTTGGAATGAAAAAAGAGGAAAACACAAAACACAAGTAAACTGCTGCACATGGAAGAAATCAGCACAGGGGTGAGATTTTATAGTGGAACCTGAGAGTGAATACTGTATTACACAAATGTGACAGAATGATCCAGTGGAAGAAAGAAAATTAATTTTTCCTCATTTCTCTTGAATTTTGCTATTATGCCTGCACAGCATTATATCTGTCTTTCTTCATGGGCAATATGATACATTGCTCGTGAACACACATGAACACATGCTTAGCAAAGACCACTGTGAGCATTAATACTTTATCTTACCAAGTATTTTACTTTATCTCCCAGTTTTAATTTTACAGCTGAACAGAATTCTACAATGCCTTGACATATTATGAATCTTTTCTAAGAGCTATTTAATGTCTTGGTATCTGAGTGCTGTAAGACAAAAAGCTTATCTATTCTGTTCAGACAGAAGGTAGAGAAGAATGATTTAGGGCTTTTATGACTTAAAAAAAAAAATCCTAATGGAAGGCTTTATCTGAAGGTTGTTTAACACATTCCCTGAACACTGGCAGCTTGATCTCTTCTGGAAAAAAACTGCTCATCTGGGGCATTACTTTGTTTCTGACGCCTAACATGAATGTGGGTGTCCTCAGGTGCTTCTCACACAAACCGTCTGCCTGGCAAGCACCATGAGAAAAGAGGCAGGCTGGTTCCACACTACACCTTGCAAGCTTGCCTTGAGGGAGCAAAGTGTTTTATTGGTGCACCTGACCATCAGTTGAAGCTATACTAAGAATCTGTAATACTGACTTTCTAGGATCTTTTATTGACAACATTAATATTTACATTGCAGGCTCTCATGTAATGAAGGGCATCTCATGAATTATATCTTTGAACTGTTGGATGTACCAGTAGTCGTGATTTTTGAAGAATAGAATTTTCTCAAGGACACGAAGTTTTTTATTTTTTAAAACTTTATGGAACAATTAACATATCAATAAGTAAATCTGGAATATATTGTCTTAACACAATGCCTAGAGACATAGCTTTACCTAATAGTGGTATTTAATATATTGGTATTAGAGATAATTAACTATTTTCCCAGTTGTTCATGTAATCTTAATAATACATTGTCATAATTTAAGCTTTCTACAGTTTAAATTAAACTTGAATTTACAAATTAGATAAGCCCCTTTTCGCTATTTGCCTTGCCACTGTTTTGACTTATAGTACTATAATAAACCAATCAGACCTAAAGACCAACTTCTTTGCTCTATAAACAAGTGCACATAATGTCCTTTAAGTGCAGATCAGTGTCTGTTCCATTTCTCACGTGCATTTCAAAAATACCTCTCAGCTGTCAGCTCACCTTCACTAAGGCAGTCTTCTTTGAAATGCCTTATATATCCCAGGCAGACTCTGAAACTGAACCTCTAAATCAAAAGACAAAAGGAGTTGCATTAATCAGTAAAGGGGCTTTCATTTACTCTTTTTTTTTTTAACCCGGGCTGAATCCTCAGATGTAACAATCAAGTCAATCTAGTCTAATCTATAGTATCAAGGCTTGTAAAGGTTACTTGACTGATTCTGGTTTTCACACAGTCAAGATAGTTGTGTTTTTTCTCCCTTTCTCTCTCTCTCCCTTTAAGTAGGCTTGATTTGGGACTTTCACTTATAGGAAAAATAATAAAACACTTCCCTCTACCCTCCTATTTTGTTTATAGATATTTGCTTGTTTCAAAATGCTATTCTGTCACTCACACTTAAGTACTGACAGAAAATTAGCAACTACAAGTGACCTTTTGTGCAATGAAACTGTCCTTGAATATATTCTCACAAAATTTCCTTTTACTGCATGAACTGATGATTTTCTTATTAACTAAAATTTACAACACATTCAAAGCTGTGACTTTCTGAGTTATATTATGCTCTGTTAAAATAGTAAAATTTTCCCTTTTAACTGTGAATGCAGACAAATCATTTTTAATATTCCAGGTGGCATTTTCCTAGTTTGTTTTAGGGTTCCTTCTGAATTTGCCATTAGCCATGAGTGCTTTTGACCTATAACAAGATATGAAAACTATTTACAAAAAAACGAGTATTTTAAGGAATTGATGAAAAACATGTGTAAAGGTGGTTTCTGTTGATAAAGTATATTGGGAAATCCAATAAGCTTTGAGAAAATTCCTTACATAAGTCAGATGTTATGACAGAGGATACTTTAGTTCAGAAGAGAAGAGGTACAATCTACTGATTTTGGTGCACAGAGATACCTAATGAATCAAAGAGGCAAGAGTATGTAAGAAGATAAGAGGAATGTGCAGTTCCCAAAGTTAGCTCTGTGCAAAAATGGTGTGCCTCCTGTTTTCTGGGTGATTTTTTTTTTTTTTACCTCTTACTTGTATATAGTGATATTAAAACTAGCTGTGCTAAGTTAAACAACCAGAAAGCAATTTCAAAACAAATAATTTTTTTTTTCATATTAGTAATTAGTGAAGCTTCTTGACACAGAGCATTAAAGATGTCAGAAATGTTAATGAGTTCTGGAAACAGAGATTTGAGAAGGAAACGCCAGTCAAGAGATACTAAATACAAAGATGAGATAAAGCCTGCAGGTCAAGATCTCCCTCATGTGCAGAGTCCTGAAAACTGAGAGGGAAACTAGTGGCTGACAGAGCAGAAGTATTCCTCAATAATTTTCCCTAAATATTCAGGAATAGATGAACATTTGGCCATCCCCACTACCACTGTGCTTAGGCTAAGCTCTCTTTCTTTTTTGAACTTAAGAAGGAAAACAAATCCAAGCCATTTCTTGCTTTAATCTCTTATAATGAAACAAAATGCATTGTGGAACTGCACACTATTTTCTTTTTTTTTATAAAACAAATTCAACTATTCAGATAGTATCTAAAGATCTTATTTCCCTTGGTTAACACAGACACGTAGGTTTGCATACTGTCTACCCAAAAAAATTTATCATGTAAACAAGATAAAGCAAACAGCTGCAATAAATAGAAGTGACAGTAAGGCATACATCTTATAATACTGGACCATGATCTAAATGAGGGCACATTCCATGCCTGAATCATATACTATTTGTTTGGATTTTATCTCCCCAGAATAACTATCCACTGTGCTTGAGTTCCTACCAATGCAGAGTTTTGGCCAGGTTAAGTTTAGAAACACCATGGAAGAAAACTGAGGGAAATGTACGTGCTTGAGTTGGTATGTAGTTTGGCATCTCTGATGAGGGCAGAATTAAATTAACAATACTGGCAGCTGGAAGAGCCCTTTCTTCTTTTCTCTTCTGTGGGACTGACAATGAATATGGAAACCCAGTGTCTTTTCACTGGGTCAGTTTTTATATCTTTAGGCAGTGAATTAATTTACCAAGTCTATGGGAAAACTGCTAGAGAGTTAGCAATTTCTTCATAAAAGGGAATCCTCCTGACTTTTATTTATTTTATATGATATTGAGATATGTCTTATGAATATAGTTCTAGAAGTTGGTGATGTATTATACCAGCATCAATACTGAAACTTCTCCCTGTTTCAATCTAGACAATTAATCATAATAAAGTATCTCCCACTGCTGTACTTACCAACTCCTCCTACCAATACTAACTCTCTTCTTCTAATTTAGTCAAAACCCAAGACACTCAATTAGGAACTGGCATTATGGATTCGTCAGATAAGTTCTGTTAATTATCTTTTATGGACCAGTATGGTGGAACATTTATATTAAGTGCACTAAAAACATTTAATAGAATACTTAAATTATTCTAATAGTTTACTATGTTGTAAGTTCTTAGGAAATGCAATTAGAAAATTACATAGCATTGCATCTGTCATGGAAAAGAATCATAATTCTATTGTTATACCTTTTTCATATCAGATGCCATACTAATTACATAATTTGGCAATTACTCACTATAACAGATTATACACATCCAAGTCATATAATCTCTTTTGTGAGTTAGATAGCACTGAATAATTTTCAAATGACCCAATGGAAAATTAATGTACTGATTAGTATTACTAATCTTAATTATATATTTACATCTTTATTAAATGTCCAAGGATAACATTTCCCCAAATACCTAAGGGGATTAGGATATAGATCCAATAAAATATTAAAGAGGGCTTTAGATAGAAACATAGTCTCAGGGTAAATAAAATCAAACTGTATTCTAAGAGTTTCCCATTAAGTATCTGCCTAATCCTGGAGGTACTGCAATCTATAATTTTCTTCCTTTTTAACTTAAAAATTCCCTTTGGGTTCTACTACTGTACAAGCAAGGGCTGTGTATATCTAAAGCCTATAAATGGACTAGTTATTTTTCTTCCATCACCATACAAAGTTAAAAAAAGAAAAAAAAAGAACAAAACCAAAACAACTGGGCTCAGTGACTGCTTTCTTCTTGCCTCAGTGCTCTGTTTCTCTAAAGTGTCTTCAGAGATGGGTTCAATGTTAAAACAGCCTAGTTATATTTCTTAATTTTGGAAATTAAGAAATACACAGAACCTGTGGCTAGAGCCTCCCATTTTGCTCCTTCTCAAAGTTCCCACCACATGGGTTAGAGTTTATAGATGCAGTGACAATCCAACTGTCTGTTCATGAAATTGTGACATCAAGCAATTGAGGTGACCCAAAATCCTTATGTGCGTAGTTCTTAGAAAGGTAAATGGACTGAACTTGCCTCCAAAGGATATATCAATGGTTGGAACTTGTCTTGAGTGTGAGCTGGGACTCAAATTGCTCCATGAGTGTTTTTTCATGATTGGTGTGGGCAGTTTCCCTTTGACAAGGAGATCTGTGATCTGGGAGCGAGTTTCTCATCCTACAGGGAGACTGATGTTTAGGTCACTGTCTCCTGCTCTACAGTATGTTTTTGACTCAGAGTCTTGCACAGTGGAAATGTTTTACAATCAGTCTGATGAAATTTGTGTATACTTGCAGAGGTACACAGTGTTAAACAGTCAGTTATTCTGATTAATGCTGTTGCCACTAAGAAAATGCCAAAAGACACTACCTGGTGCCAGTCTTTAGCTGTTCAGTAGAAAGAAAACATAGCTTCTTTTCTGCTGCTTTAAGATTTTTACAAGGTGCATTGGTCATTACTAATGATATCACAATATTTTATTATAGGTTACTTATGAAATTGCTGGTGCGATAGAAAAAAATAAAGATTCCCTTTCACAAAATCTCGTGTTTGTAATGAAAAGTAAGTAAATGCTTTTGTGGTTGCTGTTGTTGTTAGAAATCAAGATATTATGACTTGACTTTAATTTTCATTTTAGTTTTAGGAGACATTTATATATATCTTTTATTCCCAGTAAAAAAAAAAAAAATCATCACCCTCATCTTTATAAAGTATGTATGGATTGTTTGAAATATGCTCTAATTTTAAAAGCTTTTATTATGCAGGAATATAAAGCATCTTCATCATGTGATGAGGTGAAGAACAAGAAGATGTAGTATGATAGATAAGAATGACTTACGAAAAACAATGGGTTTGAATTAAAGCAAAAATAAAACCCAGAAAATAGGGAAACAAAATTAGGCTCCCAAAATCATAGAGGCTGCAGTGGAATGTGCTGCTTGAATATGTACTGCTTGAGTACCTTTCTAAAAGCAGGAACTTGTGGGCGTTTTTATATTTTTCAGTGAATAGATATAAATGTCCATTGAAATGCAAAATTAAATGGCTTTCCCTGTGTATGTCGTATAATTATGCATAATAATAATAATGCAACCAATTTTATTAATTAATGATTCATAGTTAGATTAATAAAATACTTTCCCCTTTCTGTGAAAAAAAACACCCCAAACATTTTCCTCACAGAAATGTCAGTGTGCCAGTGTTATTTGTGTTCTCTCCAACCACTGCAGTGTCTTTCACTTAATAAATTATATACTAATATTTCTTTCCATAGAAGTAGAGGTCTTTTGAAGGTCATATTTGTTGTACAAATCAGCCCTGCTGTTACAATGTATTGAGGTTTAGCAGTTTTAGTGTAAAATTAGCCAAACTTCCTTGTAAAATAATTGATGCATGTTAAAGGAAAACACTATACATTCAGGATGAAGACAGAAATGGAATAAATTATCTTGAATATAAACCTATTGATTGTAGTTTTAGAGACTTTCCAATTCTCACTGCTTGGAATTTATATGATAATCTACCAGAGTCTAAGAAGGTATGGTAACTTGCAGTTTGTTCTACAAGAGAGAGCATTCTTCCATTCTCTCACATAGCTTCCTTTTCCACTTCCATTGCCTTTTTGTGTAATTAGCTATGCAACTGTTGAAAGGGAAGAATGGTGGATTGGATTGGACATGCTGAGAGTGAGTGTATATGCAACTGAGAAGTCATAATAACAATTATAAGTAATGGAAAAATTCTTCAGACAGACCATTTACAAACATGTAAATCTTTTAAGGGCTATGTTCCTCCTTTTTTAAGGACTTAGGTTTCAAACCTATTGATTGTCAGTGACATGTTTCCTTTAGGGCTAGTTTCCTAAGTTGTGTAGATGTATAAACTTTAATGCATGCTTCTTTTGATTTTCATTGAGTTTAGTTTCCTTAATCAAAACTTTTAACTATGAGAACATTAAAATAACTTCCATATCTGTGTAAGAATGTAGAACATACCTGATCTGACAAATAGAGACTACTGACATAGGATTTATCTGTTTTAATTTGAAAGACATAATTCTTATGCCTTTCCCAGTTCTACTAATTAGCATTTAATGTATGGAGATGGATGACCGCTGATAGTGCTGAAATAATTTATTTGCTTCACTGTCTTCCTCATAATTATATTGTTCTTGTTAAATAAAGAATTGTAATCTCCACAGAAAATGGGAAAAAAATCTATTGCATTTAAGCATCTAGTAATACACCTTTAAGCAGTTAATAAAGAAAAAAGATTTTTACTTGCTATGCTGAATTATTATTTCTGATGCTTATCCCATTCCTCTTTATGGTTTTTGTTTGTTTATTCATATGATGAGTGTGATCATAATGCCAGTTAGTTCTTAAAAAAAAAGTAACAGGAATTCAGGATAGTTAAGGATGTATCACACAACAGGTTCTTAACGCTTATTGATGACGTGACAGTACAAGCAACATGCAATTATCATGTTCATGTTAAAAAGCCTGTGACCATAATCTCATAAAGGATAATTTGACTGACATTAGAATAAAGTACTATCTGTCTTAAAAGTCAGATTTTTTTAACTTTAAAAACAGCTGTTGAAAGGGTTTGTTTGGTTTTTTTATTTTTTTTTTGTATGAATAATAATATGCATGTATGGCATTGCCTTTTTTCTGTAGATGTTTTTAAGTATGTTCTTGATGTAGAGAAATGTTGACACAAGTTTTGTCCTTACATTTTGGGGGTTGTTTTTAATCTCTTCTTATATTTTGTGTATATATAATTCTTTACTGCAATGAGTGTCTATAATTTATTTCTGTCAAGACCTTGATTGTTTCTGAATACTACATGTTAGGAAATTGTGATGCAGAGCTTATCTTTTACATTTACATCCATAGATGGATAAATTGGGAGTCTGTAATGGAAGTAAATTCAGAGGTGATGATCACATAAGTAATTAAGTTTAGACAGATCACAGCATGAAAAGTTTAGGTTTACGCCCTCTTTTTGTTCAGCACAGGACCTAAATTAAAATACCATTATTAACCTTAAATATTGAATGCTGTTTGATAACTAACATAACATAATAATTTATTAGTTCATCCATTTAAGTTTATTTATTTAATTCTCTCCTACTGTACATAATTTTACTTCCAAATAAAATTTATATAATTTTCCAACCAATTAGATAATTTTCTAACTACTTAACTATTTTATCTTCATACATTCCTTTCTTTTTTTTTTTATTTCCAGCTAGTGAAAATGTAGTCATCAATCAATTGTTCCAGTCCAAACTGACACAAACTGGATCACTTGTTCCTCCATATCATTCCCTCAAAATCAAAGGGTGTAAAGCGTCTTTGCTGAGTAAAAAACCATCTGTAGTCTATGCAAGTGGAGAAACAAAAAAATATACTGAGCTCAGCAAGGTAAGAATTTAGGACTCTTTCTGCTCTTTACTCCTTTAAGATTTTTCTGTTATTTTGTCATTTCTGAAATAATCCTGTTCTCTTCGTTATTATCCTTTGTAGTCATTAAGCTAAAATAATTTAGTATTTAATATTGACAGTAAAGCAGCAAATGTGAGAAAAGGTTCTAATTTACCAACACTAATAATTCTGAGTGGAGATTTTCTTTCTTGGATTCTTTCAGCAGAAGGTTGGACAAGATGATGAGGTCCCTTCATGCCTGAATCCTTCCATGATTGCATGGTTCCAGGGCTTAGCAGTGAATTTAATATTACTGATTTTTTGGCTGTATGAGAACTCTTCTGTGTTTTGACTTCTTTTCTGAGTTTATGGGGAATAGTTGAGTAAATTAAGACATAGGAAGTGCAAAAATAAAACTTTAATGTCTTTTTTGTATCAACCTGAGAAGATTTCTGGTTTGAAAAAGACAGTTTGTGTGGTTTTGTATGAAGATCAATCCTTTAAATTTTGGCAAACATTGTTATTTCAGATAGTCACTCATATATAAATTTTCCCAGTTAATTTGAAATCAAATCAAGCTCTCCCCATTTCTGAACTTGTCTCTTTTCCTGCTAGCTAAATCAGCCAAAAAAGTTTAAAAAACCCCCAAACAAATAACAACAAACTGCAACCAAAAACAAAAGAGGGGGGAGTAAGAGGGAAACTTTGGAGACTATATCAGAAAATTAATTGTTCATGTCACATGGAACATCTCTTTTTGAAAAGAAATAATGAGGTTTGGGGAGTCCATTCATGAC
This sequence comes from Empidonax traillii, assembly GCF_003031625.1. Taxonomy (NCBI): domain Eukaryota; kingdom Metazoa; phylum Chordata; class Aves; order Passeriformes; family Tyrannidae; genus Empidonax; species Empidonax traillii. Next base: position 1,429,075 of record NW_020955437.1, on the reverse strand, counting down.
AGAGCTTTGGAATTCCTCCTTCTAGAAAAGAAGCAAGCAGTTCTCACAATGCATCAGCTGCCTCGCCAGGCTTCTTGAATCTTACAACTCTATTTTTGGCTTACAGCTGCATAAAATTGATTCTGTCATGGGATTAAGGAGCCTGCTCTCATGTGTCATTGTGGAAGGCTTTATGCAAGTACATCCACAGAATAGCAATTGGACTTTGCTTATAGTCCCCCTGCTGATTTCAGCATAATTCCTGACTACTGTTCTTGTCAGTAATCTCAGTGGAAAAACTGAAGTTGAAGTGAGTGGTGTTGGTTTAATGCTATATTTAACAAACAGCTGAGGCATTACAAGGTACCTTAAGGTGCCTCTCCACTATAGTAACAGCTTCCTAGATGAAGTTTCCTAAGGATGTGAAGAAGATCCTTGTACCATACATGGGAGGAAGTATGAAAAGCATATCTAAGTTAGTAGCCCAATAAAGCCAGAGGAAAATACTGCACAATTGGGATCTTTGAAATTGTGCTGGTTTTGACCTGACCAGAATAGCTTTTAACCTGGACTTCCTCTCTTGAGAGATAGAAGACATTCAATTCCTTTGGGAAGCGTGATAACTTTCAGAAATTTCACATTCAGTGAGAATGCTCTAAACCTTTAGGTATTAGATGGAAGGTGGGAAGAACTTCATCCTTCATCTGCCCATGGAGACAAGGATGGCTTGGCTTCTCAAAGGTAGGCTTTGAGAAGAGCTGTGCAGGTGAGACAGAACACCACTTAGTTTGCAGACACTAAGTTGGCCTAATTTGAGCAAAGTAATGTGCTGCCATACAGGACTGAAGCAGAACTTTAGGTATCTGAACTGTTCCAGCAGCAAAAAAGAGACACTTGTTATTTTGGAATAGGCACCTAGTGCAGGAGCTGGAAGTAGGTAAGTACTCAAATTCTTTTGTGGATCAACCCTACCTCTGTCACTGTGCTGTTACAGTAATTCCTCCTCTTTTCAATATATCCTTGAAAATCCACTGTGATGGACTGGAATAATGCTGGATTTGTTATTTTATTGTTATTGTAATTGGAAATGTAATGTAATGTTATCAGCTTAGAAATAGAATTATTATGTTACATGTTATATGCATCTTTATCCTGAGGGTGAAGGCAACAAAGAGAAGAGAAAAAATTAAAAGGGGAGGGGGAGAAGGAGGGACATTAAGGCAAAAATTATCAACAAGCCTGACATTCCTTTTATGTCTGAAATTTGAGCTACAACAAACATCATACTGTGGGCAATGAGAAACATATAATGGAAAATTGTCATGTTGCTGTGTATGGGCAGTCATCTACACTCCATTGTATCCAGGGAAGGAAGTGGACACTTCAGAAGTCAAATAGGATTTTGTTGTGATTCCTCTCCCCTTTTCACTGCAATCCTAACTAATTGCTAGGTTATATAATTATGAATGTCTCTGTGTATGGCCATGTGTCTACCTGTTTACCTTTCCATAAATGACTCCTTGATTTTGAGCACTCTGTCGCAAGTTAGGGTAGTCTACCTCTTTAAACTAACAGCTCTAGCATGGTGGAATCCAAGAGAACAGTGCATCCATCCTAAGACAGACATGAACCAATCTACTAGCTGGCCAGAATTTTGGAGCATATAAGGAGTCATAGGAATTTGGGGATGCCAGCTAAAGTCTCTGTGATTTATGAAGACCATGTTGCCTTTTCAAATAAAATATATCTTCACTGATATTCTCACAGCATCTTGCTCTCATCAGCTCTTGCTCCCTTGCATTTCTGTCATCATTTCCTGGTGCATATTTTGGTCAAGTTCTCTTGCCCTCGCTTACTTTTGAAGAGTCAAGTGTGTTTCAGAGTTCATACAACAGAAGTCTAGAGATTTTTTAGGAGGAGGTTTTAGCTTCTTAACAGAGATTACGATTTTTTTTTTCTGTAGAGTAGAGGTACAAGATTTTCCAATATAAAGCTGTATATTAGAAGTTAATAGAGAACTACCATTTTGGTGATACAGCCTTTTTCCATAGTACATATCTGAAAATTGAAGATGTCCAAGTTTGGAGAGTTTAAATTAAACTAATTTTTTGTCTTTGCCTTGTTTCCCTTGTTTTCTCTCCTTCATTCCGAAGCAAATATTTCTTTCCCATGCAAAGAAGTGTGTAACACAGGACAGCAGGCAGGAACTTCAGCATCTAAAGCATTGCTCCTGGCTCTCCCACTAACTCAGAAAACAGTCTTGGATTAGCGACTTTATCTGTTGAGAGGAAGCATATCTGTTAGGTGGAGAAAATTCTATTTTAGTTATATTCCTCACTTATTTTGTGAACTTTTAACTGAGACATATCATTGGCATGCTAGGGGTTCTTTTTATAAGAAGACCTGGAACAAGAAGATCTCTTCTACTTTTTAGTTTTGAAGTTGGGGATGAATTTGTCTTTAAAATCTTATTGCATCCTAGTAAATGACATTTGAAATGAAAAAGACCTCCAAGGTTTAGCATGGTGAGTAGAGAATTGCTGGCACTGCAATATTTTTAATGGCACTTGGCTTGAGCTGGCCAAGCTGAGAAAATGTACACTCTTTTGATAAAACTGGAAAAAGGAGTAGACCAGAACATGCTGACTTGATAGAAAGGGATTTTTATGGGGTAAGTGGACTGAAAAAGGCAGTGGAAAAGTCAGAGGTGAAAAGACTGTCATTGATAAGGAGGCTTAAATCTAAGAATTTTGCCAAATCCTGGAATGCAATAATTTTGCCAACCGTTCCATAGAAAGCTTAACAAAAACCTCTAAATTCCGGGATAACTTTTAGGATGATTATCTCCATTTTAGTCTCAAAGATAGGAAGTAGATCAGTGAAAAATAAATTTGTTCTTGACTCCCAATTCTGATGTATAGGATAATACTGGTTCTAATAAGATAGGAAGTTATTGACCATTTGTGTCTGTAATGGGTGAAAATGTGTTAAGAAAGAAAAGAAAAATAAAAGGTTAACTGCATTCACATGTGCGAGAAGAAATGAGAAGAGTGTTTTAAAATATTACTGGTTTTCAGTCAAGATTTTTTTATAAGGTCTGTACTCTTCTCTTTACTCACTTAAACATCTGCCAAAGACATGAGGCCCTTTTTTTGGATAACTACAGAATTATGCTACTTATAGGTAGACTGTATGGGATACTAACTGCACAAATCCTGCTTCTGCAACACAATTCCAGGTCATATTGTTTTGCCCAGTATTTTGTTAAAGATATTTTATCTTTCCAGTGGTATACAGCCGCTTTTGAAATCGAAACTCTCTTACCAGTCATGGCTCTGCAGATACCTGAGGATATTTATCCACTTTCTCATTTCTTTCTGAAACTCAGATATTGTTTATGCCATAGTGTTTGTATAAATAAATGTTTGCCTTTGTTAGTAAATTGTGCAACAGTGAGAATTAATGTGGGCTGCCCACCTTGAGATGAAAGTATTGTGTGTGTGCTTTTTCTCTCCACAGCTGTTGAAAAAGAAAGGAACATCCTCATTTCTTCAGAGACTGGAACGAGGGGGCCCAACTACTGTGGCAGTACAACTCAGGGTCAGTGAACATCTTATGGACAGAAATTCACAAAGAAATCCTGAGACGTTTTAAAGGAAGGATTAGCCTTTAATATTATGGTGGAAGAAAGAAAAATTATATGTTTGGGAAAGCCACTTGCATGGCCAGGTCAACTCTTTTGAGAAAACTATGTGAAAAAGTTAGGAAGAAAATACATGTTGAGCTTGTGCTGCACAGGAATAGTTTATAATTGGTTTGTTTGGTTTATTTTTCCCCACAGAAATCACTTGCAGATATTATTGGGAAGCTGCAGAATTGCACACCACATTCTGTTCACTGTATAAAGCCTAATAACTCCAAGTTGCCAGATACTTTTGACAATTTTTACGTGTCAGCCCAACTGCAGTATATTGGTGTCCTAGACATGGTCAAAATCATACGACATGGGTATCCAGTACGTCTCTCTTTCACAGACTTCTTGTCGAGGTAAATTCTCTCAAGTTTCATAAAACCTTTTTTCTTTCCTTCTGTCATGTTCTGGTGGTGCTTGCAATGTTGTTATCCTGATAAGTCTTTCAGACTTCAGAGAAAATCATGTCTGCCAGCAAGGGATATGGAGTTGTTATGTTTAAACTAAAGTAATCATGAACTTTTTAGAAATATATTTATAAAGATCATCAGGAAATGTATTACAGTTTAAAAATGAGATGTCATAAAAGAACTATATTTTTTATAATTCATGCTTGTTATATGACTTACAAAATACAAAATATTGCATATTGTCTGCAGGTAATTAAAAAGCATAAGGAGAAATAGTCTAATTTTTCAGGCTTCTAGGTGTAGGTATCATGGGTTCATTATTTGTATTTTGTAAGGTAGGATTTGTTCATGCATGGTGAGGAGTTACTAATGCTCGTACCCCAGCTCCATTTTTATTATTGTTGTTGGAACTCAGTGAAATACTGAATTGATATGAAAAGACAAAAAGATACATGCCACTGCTTCTGTCTGAAGGCAAACTTTTTTCCCATCCTCAATTCAGTAGTGGGCTTTTAGCTCACTTACATTCTCAAATGTTTCAGGAAAGAAAAAGGACTGTCTTGTCCAAGAGAAGTTTTTTTAGCAGACTCATGCACTCAGCGTAAGTTTCTTTCTCTCTGCATGTTCTACTTCTTGACTGATATATCAAGCAGTCATGATCTGGGCTTTGTATAGTTTTATGGGAATATCAGCTCCTTAGACACAAATTTCGGTTGCCTTCTTGGAAAGAGTTGTAGATGTTGAATATTTTTTTCTCTGTAAACATTCAAAAAGTTCAGGAATATATGAGTTTGTAATCCCACCTGTTTTAGAAGTAAGCCATTTCTGTCCTACCACAATATTCATCCTCCAGCATGAATTGAAAAGTGCAGGGTGGTTGAGGAGAAGGTGCAGATAATGGGAGATTTGCAAAAGAAGGCTGCTTTTATGTTCAGAATTGATAGGGGAAATCTCTATATAACCTATATAGGCTATATAGTCTATATGGGCAATTTCTGTATTATTAAATTGGATTTTCAAGGGACTCCTTCATGAGGACATAGCCACAACCTGTTCTACTGTTAGGTCCTTACAGTGGTTCCTGGCAGAAATTTGGTCCTCACCACCCAGCTTTTTTCACTGCAATTCCCAGATACAGGTTGGGATTTAGCACAGGCTTGGGATCATTCCTGGTGGGCAGTATGGAGGTACCTGCTCTCTTCTGGAGAGTAAATGAAAATAACCATGTGTACAAAACTACTTTCATCCAGTTGGTTTCAGTGCCAGTGAATGGTACCATGTGTGTTCACTTTTAACAGTATAGACATGAGTCTGGCATTTTTTCTTCTTTTTGGAGAAATTTTATTTAAAAATATCACTAAAAGAACCAACTATATAATTTCAGAAACATTTATGCTATTATTTTAAAGTGTTCTAGTTTTGTTATTATGCATCTCTACAGCTTTTACTCCACAATAAATTATCTTTACAGGTTCTTGCCATTTTACATATTTGCACCAGGTCATAATAATTTAATTGTTATACATACAGTGATGGGGCTAGCATACTGTCATGAAAGTGAAATTAATTTTATAATATTCCCTGGGAATATATGTAGAACCTACTTATAAGTTAGCAATAATCACTCTGTATTCACCTTTCAACACTACAGATTTTTAAATTTGTGTGCAAATAGAAACACGGAGCTCTTAGCCCAACTGTATTGGAAAAGACCATCAGCATTGTAAGGCTTTTTACAGTATCCATTCCTGTCACATAGGCCAAAATTTACCTTGCTTTGTACAGAAGAACATGTGAATTCTTCACTTTACTCGCCTTACCAGCTAACTATCATATTCATATTCCATGTATTTGGATAATTCTGTTTCAAATAGTCTATAGAGTGTGACTATTTGTTCTGCTATTGGCTGAAAAGTACAGAATTTCTAAGCAGAAAAGATATTATTAGATTTTAGTTCAAAAGTACTATCATTTCCTAATACTGGGTTGTTTGTTTTTTTTTTCAGCCAATAGTCCATAGGTAAGAAAGAAATACTGAATTCAGAGATTATGAGTTACCTTTTCAAAAAGTTTTTTTAAAAACTCTCACTTCTGCTGCATCTCTATATTGCCTGGGTAACTGGACAGGATATTTTTGGAAACCAGATGATTAGTTTTGGTTATTTTTTTGTTAACTGGATTAGTTCTTTTGGCTGCTAAGCCAAACTCTGGTCTTGTCTTACTATTCATTAATTGGAATGAGAAATTATTTTTTAGATTTTCATATAGGCTTTTAGACCTGAAGTTGATAGAGGTTTTTCACCTTTCACCTTTTATTTCCTTTGCTGTCAAACTGGTATTTCTAGTATTCTAAAGAGAATTTGTGGTTCAGATCCCAACTTGAATTCCAAAAAGTGAACTGCTATCCTCCCCCACTCTCCCTGCAGTTTTTGTGCATATACCTTTAGAGTCTTCCTTATCATGAATGTGGTCAGAGTTAAAAATATTAATGAATTAAAAATTACCCCCTTTTTTTTTCTGGCTAATAAAAGACAGAATGTTTGAATCAGGGGCCTTTGTGGCAAAGGGATAGAATATTGGAAAACCTGGATATTATATCAGCAATCAGACAGTCCCATTTCTTTCTTAATTGGATGAATTTGAATAAATTTCTACTGATATCTCATGAGGGATTATTATGACTTGTCTCTAACATATTTATGACTTGCATTTGAACTCCTACCATGCTGAAAGAAAGACGTGAGCTGAGGAAAGGTCATATTTTGCAAGAGCACATTTTCCTGGGCTACAAAGCTTAATCATTATTTCTGTTGCTATTCTTTTGGATTTAGTGGTTCTGCTTCTGTTTTATCAAAGATGAAAGCTGTGAATTGAACCTTTCAGTCACTGAAGTTGGTTGATCACAGGAGAAATCCTGTAGAAGTTCTTGTTCTTAAGTGGAAGCTGTGACACTTACTCGATATGAATATGTCATAAAAATGGGAATTAATAAGGTCAGATGCTATTAAATCCTGTAAAAACAGGTAGCACCAATATAATTAAGAAATTATATATGTGATTTCAACCTATTTGCCAACTCCAACTGGAGTGTTTCTGCTGAATTTGCCTGCAGTGTTGGCTCGATTTCTAAAGCTCTTTGAGTAGAGAGACAGAGATCAGTTCTTGTGTTATCTTAAAAATAGAAAGCTATGAATAACATGCATTTTAGACTCCTGGGAAAGTTTACCCCTATATTTTCATTAGTATCTTCAGAATTGTTCTCAGTGGACTAGATTTTTAAATTCTAGCAGCAGCATAAACAATTTTTTAAAGTCTGTGAAATTTCCAGTTTGCAGCCAAAATTGTACACACAGGTAAAGTATCCTCAAATATCCTTTTTCTTGGAAGAAAGAAAGCAGTGAGATAGCCATTGAATTAAGAACTGCCTGCAGATGGCTATTTCTTTCCAGTATTTAGTTTTGATATCTTATTTAAAATGAGGATAACTCCACACAAGATATACAAAAGCAGTTTTGTGTGAACATAGTAATTTATTATGTTTTTGGTACTTGGTCTATGGCAAAAAAGTTAAGAGTCTGTGCTCTGTTACCAGTGCAGAACAACAGGACTCAGAAACTCTGTACAAGCTTAATACCTAGAACCTAATCTTTTTACATCAATTAATAAAATGGATCCTGTCTGACTTTTGTGTCATTCGCCTCACATCGAGCTCAAGGAAGACATGTAAAAGCCATTCTGAATATAAATTTTAAAAAATAATCATAGTGATATATAGTGATAAGGACCCATTTAGAGTAATGAGGTGAGCTCAGTGAAGTACAAGAATACAGCTGTTCAGGCATGTTCAGGTAAAATGAGGCAATAAGATGCTCTGTAAAGTTCTCACTCTGAAAAGTTTTATTTTGGTACTATTCTCCTCTGCACACACTCCTCTAACATTAGTGTTCTGTAAATTGAATTAGAAATTTAAATAATTTTTCCTCTCTTTTCTTTAATGTCATTCACCAAGTTGCTGCTGTATACCCAGTTCCTTTCTCTGTCTGTATTTCAATTTCCTTGGTTAAGGAAAACTTTATGAACTTAGAGAGTGAGGTTCACATGTCCACTGTTTCTTGTGTCTGGGACACTGCTTAGCAATGGAGACTGCAAGGTTCTTGCACGGGTCCTTAGATGGGTTATCTGTGTTAGCCTTCCCTGACAGGTAGGAAACACTCAGAGATGTTGAAGCTCAGGACAACCTCTTTGTATTGTATGAACTGATAAGCAAATGGAGCCTTTCACTTAGCTGACGAAAATTGCAGGATTTATATAACAAAAATTATGTTGTTCAGAAAGCCCAAATAGTCTTCTACTGTGCAGTTCCTTGCATTTATTTTTGAACTTTTATGAGTGTTTCTTGGAATTTTATTAGTCTCTCAGATTTCTAGACTGTCTTTCTTGACTTTATCTCTGTTAACTCACCCTTGTGGTTTCCACCATGGAGATCCCATCTCACCTTCTGTTGCTGCTCAAGGAACATCATAGAAAATTTCATAGTGTGAAGAAGAACATAAAGGAAGTATGTAGAGACATTTCTTACAGTATTGTTGCAAGAGATAAGTCACTAGAATGTTATGGTTTACTATTTCTAATAATCTTTTAAAATGGCTTTACCTATGTATTTGATGTCATGAAACAGATTATAAGTAGTTACTTGTGCTATTAAGACAGTGTCAGGTGCTGGCTTGGAGGGACAATGTAAGACTCCTCCTCATCATCATCCTCCTCCTGTTCTTCTTTCCTTTCTTCCCCTTCTTCTCCCTTCTTTCATTAGCTAATCTTACTCTCGTATATGAATCAGATGTGTTAAAATATGAAAGTTACCACACATAAGCTTTACTAAAAATAAAGAAATAAGGAGTTAACATTCTGATGAATTTTTGTTTTAAAGTAACTTCAAAAGATGGCAAAACATCCATTTTAATAGGAAATATTAGGAAAGTTGATATGGAACACAGTGATAATGGCTTCTTATGGTAATCATAGCAGGGATGGTGAAACAAGTACGTTCAAAGACTGTTCTAATTACAGGTTTTCCTCTGATATCAGTATGAAATTCTTAGATTAATTTATTCTTTGAAGTTACACTGAGCTGCAGATCCTGAAATCTGCACTTCCAGTCAGGGCAGCATTCATTGATACTGAAATGTTCTAATAGTGGTCTTTACATAAAAAAATGGCTTCAGAGCACTAAATTGTACTAACTCTTTCAGACAATTGACTTGACTTAGAGATCATCGTGAAGACATATCTCTTTTCTCAGGAAAGTTTATGTTCATGCTGATATCATGGCTTTGTCAAATAATGTCTGACCTTTCCCAAATACTATAAAGCCATTATTAATAGCTATTGTAATCTTTTGATCAAATTTATGCTATAACCTGATAATGTATTGCACAGATATGCTGGTTATGTTTGTGAATCTTGTGTGGGACTCAGCACTGCATATCTAAACTCCCTTTGTCCAGAAATATTCTGGTGTTCACTTCTTTTTATCTTTCTTTTCTCTCTCCCTTTTTGAATCTTGAAAGCAAGGAAATTATAATATTTTATAATATATAATTTGTGAAATAAAAAAGTCAGCAGAGAATTTCAGAGTCTCATGAGGAAGTTAGTGAGGGCATTAGTGAGAACGATGTATGGAGTAGATTGCAAAGTGATAGGTCATCATCGCACTGGCTCTTTTAGCTTTATTGTCTGCTAGGCAATATCAGTAGTCTTCCCATAGACTACTACATTGATATGTGCCGTGTTACCTTCAATCCTTGCCAGGACAGCAAGAAGTAATCTGACAGGTATTAAAAAAGCAGTATTTCATTAAAGTAGATGTAATTATATCAATTTATATCAAATGGCAATCTCCTTATTCTGTAGTTTATTGTGTTAGACCTAGCACTAGAAGTGATATATCTGATTTTGGGTAATCATTTTTGTTTGTCTTTCTTTCAGAAAAGTTGAGTAAATGCAAGAAAAGTTGAGTAAATGAAGTATTTTAAATAAAGTATTTTAAATTCATTATTTCTTAGGGCACTTTAAAGCCAAATTCATAAATGTGGTAGTGACTAATGTCCTGTGAAGAATAGAGGTCATCCACAAAGTTTAAAACCATGATTTTTGAAATGGCTATGTCTTTGGCACTTTTGTTAATTATTATAGAATCATAGAATTGTTTGTGATTGAAAGGACCTTTAAGATTACCTCTTTCCAAACCCCCTCCACGGGCAGGGACACCTTCCACTACCAGGTTGCTGAGGACCCCATCCAACCCGACCTTGAACACTTCCAGGGATGGAGCCTCCACAACCTGTTCCTCATCCTCACAGTAAAGAATTTCTTCCTAATATTTCATCTAGACTTGCCTTCTATTAGTTTAAACCCATTCCTCCTATGAGTAGATGCCCTTGCCAAAGTGCCTCCCTGGCTATCCCATAGGCCACCTTTAGATACTGGGAGGCCACAATGACGTCACTCTAGAGCCTTTTTCTCTGCAGGTAAAAAATCTCAGCTCTCTCTGCCTGTCTTCATAAGAGAGGTGCTCCAGACCTCTGACTATCTTCATGGCCTTCTTTCTTCATGACTTGCTCCAACAGATTGATGTTGTTCTTATGTTGGGTACCTGGGAGATGGATGCAGGATTCCAGGTGGGGTCTCATCAGAGCAGAGGGACAGAATTGCCTCCCTCAGTGTGCTTGTCACACTTCTTTTGATGCAGCCCAGGAAACAGTTGGCATTCTGGGCTACAAGTGCACATTGCAAGGTCATGTCCAGCCTCTCATCCACAAGCATCCCCAATAAATCACTGTGGTAAAGAAGTTTCATTTGGTTAACCCCAGCACCCACTCACCCCCACGTGGCTCATTCCTTTCCTAGTGGTGTGGGGGAGAGAATTAGGAAAGGAAAAGTTAGAAAACTCATATGATGAAATAAAAACAATTGAATAGGGAAAGAAAAACCTGTGCATAACAAATAAAGAATAGAAATTTCAATCTCTACTTCCCAGGCAGGTGTTCAGCCATCTCCAAGAAAGCTATTTCATCACATGTGATGGTCACTTGGGAAGACAAACTCCATCACTCTGAACATCCCCTCTTCCTTTTACCCTGAACTTTTTTTTTTTTTTTTTTTTTTTTTTTACCTTTTGCCAACCTTTCTGAGGGAGGAATATGGTTTAGGAGTGTTTACAGCAGTCTCAAAATTACTCTAAACTACCAATCCCTTGGAAAGCTTGTACTGTAAGAGATGACCAGAACCAGAATGCTCTGACATTCTCCCTGACAAGCCTAGAATTGCTTTAAATCACCCTGGGGGATTGCTGAGATGTAACTAGGTATTTGAGACTGTCTTAAAGGCTATAGACCATTTCAAATCTACTTGTAAATGTGATGGTGGAGTGATAGTTACTGGGCTATTCATAGTATGAAAAAATGAAATAGCTCTTTACACATTGTCTGACTGTAGACAGACTATTCTGTTTTACCCCCTTTGGAGTTGTTCCTTTCTGTCTGTTTGGCTTGTTTGCTACATTTTCCCCCTTAGGTCCTTTTTAAAATTTGAAACACAAGAAATGTGCTAGATAATTTCATATGCCTACAGTGGCTTGCCTAATTATCCAGGACTTAATTTATAGGGTGCAGACAAAAGTGATCACTTTTAGGATATGATTCAGCTTGTTTTAGGTTTATCTGTTTTTGTAGGTATTTCACAGACTTGGTGTAGCTCCCATCTATGTTAAGGGAAAGAGTTAATGCTTCATAACAGGCTCGAACAAAATCAGAGAACAACATTTGGGAGTTGAAATGGGCAGCTTTTGAAGCAATACCACAGTATCATCAGTTCTCTGACCCACAGAATTAGTGTTGTACATGCAAAATATCAGGCCTTACCTTACATGTCAGAGAGTTTGGACTGCAAAAATTATAAAGCTGCTGATGTTTCAGGGATTTACTGACAGTACACAAATGACTGACTATAAGAGAAAATAAAGTTTCTTTTTTGACTGGAGTTTTCAGTGGTAAAGCAAACACCTAGCTTTATTTAGAAGGCATCTAGCTGTATTTTGAAGGCAAAAAGAAATATCAACATTGTTCACTGGGCATCTTCATAGCTCTATATTGCAACCCTCATTTGCTAAAGCAATTAAAAATGGGTGTAAACTGTTGAAGTCAGTTGAATTATTCATGTTTGTCATGTACGTAGACTTTTACAAGACTGACAAGAAAAGGGATCCCTTGAGCAGGGGGATGTAATTAGGTCATAAAATAGCCAGATACAGGGAAATAAAGACGACATGGTCAGTTAAGTCTGGCAGCTCCTAACTTTCAAATGTTTGATGTGTGCAATCTGAATAATCTGTTACATTTTGTAAGAAGCTTCACTAAGTTTTATGCATTCTATACTGAGATTTTATTCTTTGGGCAATAGGGAATGTCCTGGCTTTTAGGTTGTTTTTATGGGAATGTCAGGGTATTGTTCTCTCTCCACTACTAGGTGCATACAACTATGTTTTCTTAGGCAATCATAAATCTATTGGGCACACACAAGCATAATTCTGGCTGAACTGTTTCAGCAGTTCTAGTGGTTTAGTTTATTTAACTGAAGAAAGAATCTGTGAAATTTTAAAATGTTTATTTCATTTTCAGAGATAAGCACCACCCTGGTTTCCACTAGCACTTGACATTTCTTATTCCTTAGGGTTAACTAAATGTTGATTAAATCACTAAAAAAGCCTGTTTCTCTATGATATCCTTATAATATCCATGTATGTTTTACATCTGTGAATTTAAAAGCTTGTGCTGTTTCTAAACATGGAGAAATGTTTCTACAAGGTACTAAAATACCTACCACAGCACTGGATTTCATCTACAAGCATTAAAAGGTTATAAAAATAAATAAAATTATATTTGTGCACAAATAAGCATATTGAAAGTTCTTGGCCCATATTTCACAAGCTGACTGAGTCCCATGTGCCTGTAATAAGCAACTGATAACATTATTTCAGAATCTTGATGTTTCAACAAAAATAATTATTAAGTACTTCATAATTTGCTGATGTCACATAATGACAAAGATAATGGACATAAATGTATATATGGTAGTAAGAAATGCTTGATATAGAAATAAATATGTTAAAATATTATAAACTACTAATACCTTTGCTAGTCCTTATACAGTGAAACTCTTTTAATGAAAATGCCTGTTATTTGTTGACCTCTTAAATTAATACAAAGAGCATATATTTGAAATAAATATTTTAAAGTAATAAATAAGCAACACATTAGTTTATGCAGGTGGCACTATGCAGGAACTTTGAATTATTGAATTAAGGTGCAAATTGTCACATAGATTAATTTTAGTATATAGTTTTAAAATAATTCCTTTGTATTTATTGCTTAATTAAATATAATTGCTTTCTTTCAGTGCCTAGAAAAATACTAGTTGCTCTCGAGTGCTGCTTTTTATGCTCACAGGGCTTGTATAGATGCAGTCCAGCTGCCCCACACTCAAAAACAATTGTGACCTTCCTGCTGTTTTTTTTCCCTGTGGCTCTGCAGCTGTTAAATTCTTTCCACTCAGCTCAGATATTCATGGCACCCTTTTTCTCCTTATCTTGATATTCTTTACAACCATTTAATCTTCAGCGGAACAACCTGGAATGACACTTCCTAAAGCTAGATTTCCTAGTCAGGCTGAATAATAGTAGGCAGTTAATATTGGTGACATCTGAGAGCAAACACAAAATCCTATGCAAGACAACGTAAAATCCTTTTACGTATCTTAATCACTGGATCTTACTTTGCTTTTTTATTTAGATCAACGTGGTGTTAATTTAGCATCATCTGTTTTAGCAGAATTATTCAGGCTGTACTCTGCTCTAAATGAGAGCAGAATCTGGTCCAGTATTGGTACAGTATGCCAAGGGGACAGCCTTAGCCTATGTTGAAAAATATTACTTGGGTAGTTTGTCTGACCGTTATACATTTCAGAGCCAGCAGAATCCCCGTTACCCACACTGATAGTACTCACAGGGTTCAGAGGCATAAAGGAAGCTCCCACAGAAGAGAGAAGTAGAGATGATCTTCCAAGAAACTATTTTGCCATATGTTTTAAGAAGGTCAAAAAATCCTTCCCCATAATTGCAATACACCTTGTCTGAGCCACTAGTGAGCATTGTTGGAAGGGTTTTACATCTTTCCATTATTCTTTGTCTGAGTACAAGTTGCACAGGAGAAGAAAAGAAAGCAAAGGGAGGGAAAAAGCGAAGTGTTATCTAGGTGAAACAGCAAATCTAATCCTATTTCTCTTTAATATTCCAATTTCCATTTTATTCTAGTTTTACTTTCTCTTTCTGCAACATACACCTATCTCAGTATATTTCCCAATGTGCTGGGCCGTGCTTTCTTGGCAAATAATGAGCCAATGAAGTAGCAACCCCACCAGGAGACCAAGTGGGAAAGTTATATAAGGCCACTGAAAGACTTTCAGTTTTGATCTCTCTTATCACATGGCTGTGTCTGTGGAGAAAGCAAACTAGCTTCATTACACAGCAGTCCTACATCACTGCTGTGTTAAACAGAATTAAATCAGCAGGTTAAAAAAAAATAAATTTGTTCTACAGTCCATATAGTCTGTGTACAGTGAAGCATTTTATTGCCCTATGCGCATGTTTGTGGAGTGCCCAAGCATGAAGAGACAGTTAGCTGTGGAAGCAACCTACCTATCAAGAGCTAAATGTAAACATTTGCTGAGTTCGAGTCAAATGTAATAAAGCTGCTTGTTTGCCCAGTGCTAGCATATTTTTGAGTTAATGTGTGATTTTGGCCAATTTTTAAAATAAATATGTTTTACATTGCTTTATCAAGATGAAATGGGAATATCAGCTTAAAGTAAGATGGTACAAAAGTATTATAATGCAAATCTTTAGCAGATGTTGAGAATTCATTTTTTTAATTTGCATAGTTGAATCCACTAATCCCAGGAGCTGAACTATAATTTATATTCTACTTATTATTCTGCTGCCACATTGTCTGAAATGAGGAAGCCTCTGCCTAATTACAGGAAGTATATGAATAAATATTCCAGGATTAAGACACACATATCTTCATTACTTCTTGTCTCCAGAAATTAAAATTAAGATTTCTAGAAAAGATTAAGGGTCACAAAACCTAATGCAAAAAAAACCCAAAAAATTAGGAAAAGAAAGATTCTTCCAATTCATTTCTTTGTCATCTGTCATAGGGTAGTATCTTTATCTGAGAAATTTATCTTACTTTGTATTCAGTCTAAATTGAAATATCCTAAGTGGCCACTTCTTCTGCAAAGGTATTCTCTGATCCAGCAGATTTCATAGTCATGATTCTCCCTCAAAAGTCTATCTTGAGTTCCACATGGGCCAGTGACTGACACACATTTGGGTCACTGTGAAATTTTCTCCTGGGGATTTTCTGAGGTTTTTTCCACTTCCATTTTTTTGTCTTTATTTTGTTCTTTCATCCCAGTTACATAACATTTATTGTTATTAAATCTATCTTCCTTTTTTCCTAGACACATTAAAGCATGCTATGTATTCCCCTATACCTCTTTATACAGGAAGTGAATTTTTAATTGTTAAAGTAAAAAATCAATATGTTTCACCAGATAAAAACATTTTGGCTTCAAGTTGCATATGTATAAATGTTGTAAAAATACCATATATAGTCAGTTTGCTGTAAGATCACTTCTAGCATTACCTTCCAGATTTCTTTCTGTCAGCAAGTGTTTTTGTGCTGGATTCATCCAGAGAGAATAAAACAGCTTGCAGTCTATCCAAAATTGCTTTCATTTTATTTTCTCCCTTATTTCTTATTGGTCTACAGATCTACCCATTTAATACTGTGTTGCTTGATATCGATTAAGATATTAAAAAACTTAATACTGGTATGGTAGGCAGATACTCTGAAGTGTTGATTCATTGCTATATATACTTATTGTTTCAGGCACATTGCATTTCATCTTCACCTTTACAACAATTTGAATTACTTCCATAAGTCTGTTTGAAGCAGCCTGAGTGCACAATTTTTCATAAAAAGGTGAACATTACAGTCTTCTTATACTGTATTTTTGTACTTCTATAAAAGAAACCCCAAATGAAGTCTGTCTGCTGTAATCTGTAATTTATAAAGGTATCTTCTTCTCATCATCACCCAAAGATTTACTTTCTCAAAAATTTTGAATAGCTGCTTTGGTTATTAATATTTATGCTGTATAATGAGATATTTATGTCACATATTGTACAGAGATTGACAGAATCGCTTTTATTTTTTTGGAAACTATAGTAATCTATTTCATCTTTCCTAATTATCTGGAATTTCCCATGTTCCTCATATTTCAGGAATAATTGGGTTATTCCTTCAAGAAAAAAAGAATATAACACAGGGAAGTGGAATTAATAAATATATATCCTATATATACAGGTAACATTATTCAAAATTCCATATCATTCTTTGCTGCTGACTGCTTTTATAATTTTTCTACTGAAAATTTTTCAGCCATCCTTTTTTTTTTCTGCTTAAAAATAAATTAGAAATCTCTTCAATAGATAGACTAGATATTTCAGCTCTCACTTGATAGACTTTTCAAATACAAACCTTGCCTAATCCACTCTCCCCATCCTCCCCAAATCCAAACAAACAAAACTAAAAAGTTTGAGTTATGAGCACGTAAGAACACAAGTTCTGTAAACAATGTCCATTTCTTTCACATTTTTCACAGACATCAACAATACATCAATTTGTGACTAGTTGTCAAAGAAAGATAAAAGGAAGTTTAGAAAGGAGGAAAAAGAGAATTTAACAAGACAGCACAACCTGGTTTTACTCCTTTGGGATGGCGTTTTTTTTAATTTCTTCTAGCAGAAATAGAGGACACAATTTAATTTTGATTGCTGCTTTTTATTCACTGCTTTTTGAATAGATCTTACTAAATCATACCAGTTTGCTGGGGCAAACAGTACATTGTAGTAAACAAAAGAAAGAGAAAATGAAACTGCACCATAATGAATTACACTGACAGAAGTTATTATTTTTCCTTGCATAAGCTGAGATTGGATATTTAAAACTTAGAACAGTATAACTTGGCATTCTTATAACCCTGCCAGCCATATGTGACTTTTTTTTTTTAATCAACAAGATAAAGACGTGGAAAGAAAGGGTTGCTTTCAGGAAAGATTTGAGTTTTAGTGTTAGAAACTATCCTCTTACTGAGGTACATGGGATTGCAGTCAGTATCTACCTCTAATTTTATTATTTTTGGTCTTTCTTAACTAGGCAAGAGACAACTAGGAAAAAGAATAGCAAAAAACCAAAAACACAAACAGACAAACAAAAAAAAACCCAGACAAAGTAGTTTTGTGGCTTCAGTTCAAAGCCATCTATGTAGTTTTACTAAGCTATTGATTTGGAGCTACTTGGTTTTTTGCCCTTTGTGCTTGCCATGTTCTTTCTTTTAGTATCTTCTATCATGTTGATGTGCTATTGAAACCGAGTGGTGTTTATTCCAACGCTTAAAGATTTGCTGTGCATACAGAACTGGGAGTACAGCCCTACAGCCTATTTGTGCACACTCCGTGTAAATCAAATAGCATGCTGAGCCTTAGAATATTACTGTGGGTTACTGTGCCATAACCTGAACTGCAGAATATTCTGTCTCGGGGAAAAACAGCCTGCTGGATCTTGTCAGCTGTGCACTTAGGGAAGTGAGGGAGAAAATGATTAGATAACATCCTTATCTGTGAAGACCCAAGAGAACTGTGTTTTCCATATTCACAAGCTACCTGAAGGTATTGGCAGCAATATCTACTTCAAACAAACAAAAATTACCCTGATAGAGAGCATCATTCAGAAGCAAAGAAAGAGAGGTCAGAGCACATTTCTGCAACACCGCAGAATCCTGGCCAGTCTGCACATGCTCACAGTGCAAGCCTGTCTAGCTGGAACATCTTTCTTCTGTTTAGATGTGTGAAAATGACAAGTTAGGACAAGGAGAGTGCTAAGGAAAAAGTGGAGAAAATGGAGCTTCTCTTACACTGATGTCTTATGGAGGGGTGTTGGGGAGAGCCCCTCCACTGATAGTAGTGTTCCCTGTCTCAGCTTGTAAATAGAAGAGGTCTAGCAATTATTTCCTAATCAACACTACATTAGTCTTAACATGGTGGTGGAGAGATATTGATTCAAATTAATCCTTTAGATCTCCCTGATTTGTATTTTATTTTGGAACCCTTGGTGAATGAGTTGTTCTGGCTATGCCATGAAATACTGGGTTTTATCACCTCTTGGCTAGGAAGGAGATTCTCTTTGTCTAATATAAGATGTCTAGGCTGGAGTCAAGAGCATCTTTTTACTCAGTGGAAAGACATGATGGTTTTACAGTGCACAGTTCATCTGACCTATTATAAACATCAATATTACATTAGGGAATATGACATCAGAATACTCTATTCTGCTGATTCTTAAGAAAGTCTAGACAACTAACTCACTAGTCCAAATTTAGCTGAAGTGTATTTCACAGGATTAAATAAAACCAGGGAACCACTGTGACTGAAAAATAGTTAAAAACTTTGTGTTGTTTTTGTTTAAGCAGCCTTATATAAGATAAAAAATGATTGATAGCAAATTATAACACCAGGCCTAAAGGTACTTTCTCATTCTACGTGCTTAACCAGTAGATTTGAACAAGAGAGATGGGAGAAATAAATTCTCTTAATCCCTCTGCTAGTTACTCTGCAAGTTGAGTAACTCAGTCAAACAAGTAGACATAAAGGTGAGCTTTCTCTCAGTCATCCAGAATGTAAGCATCCAGTCTGGATTTCTTTTCTGAGTCCATCTACGGTCAGTGGAGAAAGGCACCTCCAGAGGGCAATATCTTCATGTTTGAGCAAAAATATCTTGAATGCATAGAACTAGTCACCCTAAAGAAATAATCGTCTTCACAGACTGGTTTGAGAACAAGGTGACTAACTCAGACTAGGAGCATAGCTTTTCAGTGTCTAACAGAGAAAAAGAGGATGGGCTAATGGTTGTTCTAGCATTGTAGGAGCTAACTATAGAAATTTGTTTCTGCCACAAACTTCCTCTGTGTACGTAGCAGTACGTTTGGAAGGTGATCTACTTTTCCCTAGGATAGAATTTGCTTGAATGGATGGAATGAAATTGCGAACTGTGATTAGACTTCCAGGGTAATGTGGTGGAATTTTAAGAGACTTTAAACATGGAGGAACACAGTGGATCATTTTTGTCTGGCCTCTTGTATAGTACATAGATTATAAAGAATGTTTTGCTGTGCTTGAATCCTCTGATTTGCATGTATCGAAATCAGCCAAACTTAGAATTTCAACCTTTTCAATTTAAATTTGTCCCTATTCCAGGAATTAAATATGTTTCTTTGGGTTTGTGCTGTAAGGGAGTTTCAGGCTGACCACTTTTGCAGTTACTGTTTCATGCATTGGGAGTCAATGCTGAATCATCTTTCTTTCAGTCAGCAGTTTCTAAGCACTCCAGCAGTTGTCTCTCTAGCACCTCTGATTCCCCATGACTTCTAAGATAACTCTGTTGATACAAGTATGGAAACAAGATGACCCCAGCCTTAATAGAAGTCTGTAAAACAAATGTCTTTGTGGCTAGAAATTATTTAGAGGAATGATGGTAAGAAGGGTCCAGAACTTTACTGCAGATCCTTTTAGTTAGTCTCACACTCCAGATTAGCAGTAGAAAACTAGGGATAACATTTTCCCAGTAGCTCAACTCCCTGTATGGTCACAGTTTGGGAACTAAGACAGGCTAGTGACCAGTCAAAGAAGGCAGCTTAGATGTGGCTACACTCTATTGGAAGGTGACAGAGTTTAAGGAACATAGCAGACTACATAATATTGCATGCATAAATAAATCAACAGGCTGGGGTTGTGCCACATGGTTTCTCTGCCAGAGAAACAGTCCTTCTCACATTTCATTTACTGGTATAGACTTAGCCATGGAGCCCTCAGCAGGGCTACTACCAGCCCAGGGAACATTTCCAGACTGCAGGAGCTGAAATACCCCAGAGTCTGTGCAGCAAAACAAAACTAGAAATCTAGGTAAAATTTGGTCCTACAGCAGTTTACTTGCAGATGTTTCTCCAGAGTTGCCACAGCATCTGGGACAGCTGAGATCCCTGGAGTGATTTCAGCACTGCAGCTTTGCCTACCATGGTCTATGCGAGTGTTTTCAGGACAGCACAGTTTTGGGTTGCAGCAGAGCTATAGGCGAATTCAGCTGTTAAAGAGCTAACTAAATAAAATTTCATCATAAAATGTAATGGATAGTGTAATAAATAATATACATTATTAAATATAGTAAAATATGTAGCATCAAGATGTATAAAATCAGTTTCTTTAGTAGTAAGGTGTAGTAAATGTTGAAATAAGTCCTCAGTTAAAATTTGAATTTTATACATACTTTGTATTACATAAGTTTCCTTCCTTGGTTCTTTTATCTAGTACATCAAAGAACCCTTTAATAACCAGCATTTTCTGTCTTTGAAGGTACTCAGTGCTGTAATCAAGTCTCCTCTTGCACTTCTTTGCAATAAACTGATCAAGTTCCTTAAAGTCTCTTTGCTCTATGACTTTTTGTTCAAAATTAAGAAAATTTTACTTCAGACTGATAAAAATTATTTTTGTCAACATCACTTTCTTATGAATTACTCCTTAGGAGGCATAAGTTGTATAACACATACTGAAAATGTATTTTCCTCTTTTCAGTGCCCCAATTCAGTACCAATGGTATCGGCTGGGGAGGCTTTTCATTTCTTTGCCATTAATTTTCAATGAGGTATCCAAAGAACTGATAGGAAGAAAATCTGGACATCACTCATCCCACGCTGTTATTGTCCAAGGTCATGTCTAATAACATACAAGATTTAAAGTGATTTGCCTTCTTGTTTTCTTCACCTTTATCAGAATCCCAAGCTTTCAGTTTGGATGTTAAGATCTGAGAGTCAAAGGAGAACTGACGATTTCTGCAAAAATGTCAACCAGGCCAACATTAGAGTAACTCTGCTTCTGCTCATTTTTCTAGGTATAAAGATTTGGCTGATACAGCAGCAGGAGAGAAGAAGTTGTCTGCCAAGGAGAGATGTCGTCTTGTTCTTCAGCAGTGTAAATTACAAGGCTGGCAGGTTTGTGATCTACAAAGCAATTAAAATATCATTCTTTAAACAAGCTAGCTGAGTCATTTCCATTGTGGCAAGCCACCAGATCCTTTGCAGCAGTATATTCTTTTGACATTTAATATGTGCTTTGGTATATTATCAAATTGATTTTCTGAGTTTTCTAGAATATGAGTAGCTGTGATCATTGTGTCAAAAAAATCAGTGTATTCTTGTGGGAAGGAAAAGCTTTCAATTAAGCATGGTACACTGTATAAATTTGTATCCAGATTTTTGAAGTTTTTTGGTATATACATTTTAGTTGTTGAACGGTTCCTGAATTTCAAAAAAACCTACATATTTTCTTTCTTTACAATCCTATGCTAAATGCTATACTGTCATGACAGGAGAGACCCAAAACAACTAATTAGGATTTCCCATCTAGCCAATACCTTTGTAGGTGCCAGCTTGCTGATCCACAGATATACCAGAGTACCTGGAGTTGGTGTACGTCAAGTAAAGTAAAAAAAACAACAACAAAAAAAGCAACAAACATTGAACAGGAAACTCTCAACTTCCTATCTTGTATTCTTACCTGATTTATATCCTAGTTAATTCTAACCAGCATGAACACTGCAAGGTGGATATCTCCATTTGTCTGGAGTACCCAGTCATCTCCATTGGGTAGCTTTGTAATTGAGCAGGACTTTAATATATGCACTTTCTAAAGCAAATGGTGTTTCCTCGCACAGTATGGAAGTTTTTGTATAGAGATGAAGCTTTCTGTGACTTACTGTGTAGAGCATTCCTCCAGGTGGTGTAAGCCTCAGATTCAGGCTTGTTTCCAGCCAGGAGAACTGAAATCTATTACACAAGAGAGCATCTAGACCACTTTCAGGGACAAGTATAAAGTTCAGGGACTAGACAGATGTTAGGGCACTCCTATAGGCTTCTTTTGTTTAAAGGATGGGGTCTTCTAATTCGTTTATGACCTCTAAGTATTAAGATGACTGGAAGAAGATTCTGCAACTGCTTATGATGGACAAGGACTATGTCAGACTGTGTGCTATGGGTCTTTTTTAGGAGCCCAGATTCCTTAGTAATAGCAAGAACAAAAGTAGACCACCCACTAGGCTGGGAGCACACATGCATGATCACCTGCACTAAGGCACATAATAAATTTTATCTTTGATTAAAATACTGTTAAGGTCCCATTTTAGTCACTAAAGGAAGTATTGGACACATATAGCCAGACTCCCTCAACAGCAAAGACCAAAAGGATGGAGTCCGAAAAAGATAACAGCATGAAACTTTTGTTTTCCTTACCCGGGGTCTTATATCAGCTCTGCATCCTTGACACAAGGTTTCCTATGAAAAAAACAAGCATTAACATCTATAAACTGTACTTTCCCTTACAAGTTCCTGGAGATAAGAGTACCACTCACCTTCAGAACTTCTGTGAGTCTACAAGCTTGACATTGGGCAAAAGCTGTGTAAGAGTAAGAACTGGCATTACAGCACACAAAAAACAAATGGCCTCAGTGAAAGCCTAGAGCTCAAGACTAGTGATTCTGTAGCAACTGGCATTTGAAAACAAGCCTGAAACCTTGAAAGACAAAAATGTTAGAAGGAAATTCCAAAACAGAATCCCTCTATCATGCAGAGGACTGAAGCTTGTGATCTCAAACAGATTTTAGAGCTTCTAACTCCAGAATCTCATTAACACTAGGAAAAGTCAGGTGTGCAAAACTACAGCAGTGCATAATACTTTGTCCTTGAAACCAGAAAAGAACAAAATTCTTCAGAGACATTAATAACTTAAATCGAATAGGAAGGTTTGGGAATGAGAGTTGTACAGTTGTCATTCAGTGACTAAGAAGCACATGGCAACAAAGTTTAAAAGAACAAGGTCTGAAAAAATGGATGACCTTCTCCATACACCTTTTTGAAGCCACAGAAAGCTGTGACAAACAAATGGAAAGATGAAAATCATAGAAGAAAATTTTAGGAGAAAATTCACTCAAGTCTAATTGCTTAAATGCCTAGTGAATACAAGCTTAATACCAACATATTTTGTATAGGTGATACAAAACCATATACCCGACTATCAGCAGTAGTGACTAATGGCTGTGTCACAGAATGTCTCTCAATTATCATTTTGATTCATTTGACTAATCATGAAAATTGAACTTTAAATGACAATCTAGATGAGAAAGCTTATACAATCTGCAGTTGTCATGAGCACTTTCCTCAATGCTTTTACAGTAGAGGACTCTGAAAAAAAAAAGAAGAAAAAATTTAAAAAGGAGAAGGAGGAAGGAGGAAAGGGAAGGAAAAGAGGCATTAGGAAGCAAGGATGATGTCAGTTAGCAAAGTCAGAAGAAAGGTGTCATCTGTAGTGCATCACTTAAAATCATCCAAGCAGCAGGGAGTTACACATGTAACCAGTTTATTCAGCCCCTGTTACCAGCAGTAACTACTTCAAATGAGTCACTGCTGGAACTGAAAACCTATTTATTGCAGGGGTTCATGAATAAATCAAAAATTGTCTTCCCCGACACTGTTACCTGCAATTCCCTGAAGAGCTGTTGCAAATTTAGGTTGATAAATGGACCAAAAAGTAGCTAAAATAGCTTCATCAAAGATGGTGATGTTTAGGAGAAAGCAAAACACATTTGAAATCAACCTCCAGCTTATATGTCATCATCAGAGGATGAGGTTGTCAGTAAACTCTCCAACAGAGGGGGGAAAAAGAAAGAACTGGACTTTTTAGCTGAGTGAGACTGGATGATACTTTAACTTCCTTCTGATAATGTACCTCACCATCCCATTTTGAGAAAGGTAATATTAACCTGGTGAAGGGGAAAATATTCTGAACTAAAAGTCTGAAAATGAGTAAAGAAAATGATCTCTTTGTATTTATTTCCTGCTTGACAATTTATCTTTTCCTTCTTACATAGGTTGTGTTTGAGGAGTGTTTTATTAACCAACAAAACAACAAACCCTAGACCCTACTCACAGAACAAGTTTTTTCTTCTCTTATAAATAGTGCAGTGTGTTTATAAATGGAGAAAAAGTGCAGAAGATCCAATACCAGAGTCCAATTTTGGTTTATTTTCTACCATTTAGTAGAGCATAAGAGCAAACACTATCAGCTACCCAACATCTGGTGCTTGATTCAGTAGCTCCTGTGTTATATTAAAGTATTTTTTATCATAGAATCATTAAGGTTGGAAAAGATCTCCAAGATAACTGAGTCCAGCCTTTGACTGAACATGTCAGCTGGACCATAGTGCTAAGTGCCATGTCAAATTGTTTCTTGAGCACTTCCAGGCACAATGACTTCATCCACCACATGCCTGGGCAGCCCCTTCCAATTCTTAGCCACTCTTTCAGTGACAAAGTTCTTCCTAATGTCTAACCTGAACCTCCCCTGACACAACTTGAGGTCATTTCCTCTTGACTTATCCCAGTTGCGTGGGAGAGTAGGCCAAGCACTACATTGCCACAACCTCCTTTCAGGTAGTTGTAGAGAGTGATAAGCCTCTCCTCAGTCTCCTTTTCTCTAGGCTGAACAACCACAGCTCCTTCAGCTGCTCCTCATAGGACTTGTGCTCCAGCCCATTTACCAGCTCGTTTGCCCTTCTCTGGGCTCACTCCAGCACCTCAATGTCTTTCTTGAAGTGAGGGCCCCAGAAATGAACACAGCACTCAAGGTACAGCCTCACCAGTACAAAGTACAGAGGGACAATCAATTCCCTGGTCCAACTGGAAACACTGTTTCTGATACAAGCCAGGATGCCATTGGCCCTCTTGGCCACCTGGGCTCATGTTCAGCCAGCTGTCAAACAGCAGCCCAAAGTCCTTTTCCTCTGCTCCAGGCTTTCCATCCACTCTGCCCTCAGCCTGGANAAAAAAAAAAAAACAAAAAAAAAAGCACCAAACACTGAACAGGAAACTCTCAACTTCCTATCTTGTCTTCTTACCTGATTTATATCCTAGTTAATTCTAACCAGCATGAACACTGCAAGGTGGATATCTCCATTTGTCTGGAGTACCCAGTCATCTCCATTGGGTAGCTTTGTAATTGAGCAGGACTTTAATATATGCACTTTCTAAAGCAAATGGTGTTTCCTCGCACAGTATGGAAGTTATTGTATAGAGATGAAGCTTTCTGTGACTTACTGTGTAGAGCATTCCTCCAGGTGGTGTAAGCCTCAGATTCAGGCTTGTTTCCAGCCAGGAGAACTGAAATCTATTACACAAGAGAGCATCTAGACCACTTTCAGGGACAAGGATAAAGTTCAGGGACTAGACAGATGTTAGGGCACTCCTATAGGCTTCTTTTGTTTAAAGGATGGGGTCTTCTAATTTGTTTATGACCTCAAAATATTAAGATGACTGGAAGAAGATTCTGCAACTGCTTATGATGGACAAGGACTATGTCAGACTGTGTGCTATGGGTCTTTTTCAGGAGCCCAGATTCCTTAGTAATAGCAGGAACAAAAGTAGACCACCCACTAGGCTGGGAGCACACATGCATGATCACCTGCACTAAGGCCCATAATAAATTTTATCTTTGATTAAAATACTGTTAAGGTCCCATTTTAGTCACTAAAGGAAGTATCGGACACATATAGCCAGACTCCCTCAACAGCAAAGACCAAAAGGATGGAGTCCGAAAAAGATAACAGCATGAAACTTTTGTTTTCCTTACCCGGGGTCTTATATCAGCTCTGCATCCTTGACACAAGGTTTCCTATGAAAAAAACAATCATTAACATCTATAAACTGTACTTTCCCTTACAAGTTCCTGGAGATAAGAGTATCACTCACCTTCAGAACTTCTGTGAGTCTACAAGCTTGACATTGGGCAAAAGCTGTGTAAGAGTAAGAACTGGCATTACAGCACACAAAAAACAAATGGCCTCAGTGAAAGCCTAGAGCTCAAGACTAGTGATTCTGTAGCAACTGGCATTTGAAAACAAGCCTGAAACCTTGAAAGACAAAAATGTTAAAAGGAAATTCCAAAACAGAATCCCTCTATCATGCAGAGGACTGAAGCTTGTGATCTCAAACAGATTTTAGAGCTTCTAACTCCAGAATCTCATTAACACTAGGAAAAGTCAGGTGTGCAAAACTACAGCAGTGCATAATACTTTGTCCTTGAAACCAGAAAAGAACAAAATTCTTCAGAGACATTAATAACTTAAATCGAATAGGAAGGTTTGGGAATGAGAGTTGTACAGTTGTCATTCAGTGACTAAGAAGCACATGGCAACAAAGTTTAAAAGAACAAGGTCTGAAAAAATGGATGACCTTCTCCATACACCTTTTTGAAGCCACAGAAAGCTGTGACAAACAAATGGAAAGATGAAAATCATAGAAGAAAATTTTAGGAGAAAATTCACTCAAGTCTAATTGCTTAAATGCCTAGTGAATACAAGCTTAATACCAACATATTTTGTACAGGTGATACAAAACCATATACCCGACTATCAGCAGTAGTGACTAATGGCTGTGTCACAGAATGTCTCTCAATTATCATTTTGATTCATTTGACTAATCATGAAAATTGAACTTTAAATGACAATCTAGATGAGAAAGCTTATACAATCTGCAGTTGTCATGAGTACTTTCCTCAATGCTTTTACAGTAGAGGACTCTGAAAAAAAAAGAAGAAAAAATTTAAAAAGGAGAAGGAGGAAGGAGGAAAGGGAAGGAAAAGAGGCATTAGGAAGCAAGGATGATGTCAGTTAGCAAAGTCAGAAGAAAGGTGTCATCTGTAGTGCATCACTTAAAATCATCCAAGCAGCAGGGAGTTACACATATAACCAGTTTATTCAGCCCCTGTTACCAGCAGTAACTACTTCAAATGAGTCACTGCTGGAACTGAAAACCTATTTATTGCAGGGGTTCATGAATAAATCAAAAATTGTCTTCCCCGACACTGTTACCTGCAATTCCCTGAAGAGCTGTTGCAAATTTAGGTTGATAAATGGACCAAAAAGTAGCTAAAATAGCTTCATCAAAGATGGTGATGTTTAGGAGAAAGCAAAACACATTTGAAATCAACCTCCAGCTTATATGTCATCATCAGAGGATGAGGTTGTCAGTAAACTCCCCAACAGAGGGGGGAAAAAGAAAGAACTGGACTTTTTAGCTGAGTGAATCTGGATGATACTTTAACTTCCTTCTGATAATGCACCTCACCATCCCATTTTGAGAAAGGTAATATTAACCTGGTGAAGGGGAAAATATTCTGAACTAAAAGTCTGAAAATGAGTAAAGAAAATGATCTCTTTGTATTTATTTCCTGCTTGACAATTTATCTTTTCCTTCTTACATAGGTTGTGTTTGAGGAGTGTTTTATTAACCAACAAAACAACAAACCCTAGACCCTACTCACAGAACAAGTTTTTTCTTCTCTTATAAATAGTGCAGTGTGTTTAGAAATGGAGAAAAAGTGCAGAAGATCCAATACCAGAGTCCAATTTTGGTTTATTTTCTACCATTTAGCAGAGCATAAGAGCAAACACTATCAGCTACCCAACATCTGGTGCTTGATTCAGTATCTCCTGTGTTATATTAAAGTATTTTTTATCATAGAATCATTAAGGTTGGAAAAGATCTCCAAGATAACTGAGTCCAGCCTTTGACTGAACATATCAACTGGACCATAGTGTTAAGTGCCATGTCAAATTGTTTCTTGAGCACTTCCAGGCACAATGACTCCACCACATGCCTGGGCAGCCCCTTCCAATTCTTAGCCACTCTTTCAGTGACAAAGTTCTTCCTAATGTCCAACCTGAACCTCCCCTGACACAACTTGAGGCCATTTCCTCTTGACTTATCCCAGTTGCGTGGGAGAGTAGGCCAAGCCCTACATTGCCACAACCTCCTTTCAGGTAGTTGTAGAGAGTGATAAAGCCTCTCCTCAGTCTCCTTTTCTCTAGGCTGAACAACCACAGCTCCTTCAGCTGCTCCTCATAGGACTTGTGCTCCAGCCCATTTACCAGCTCGTTTGCCCTTCTCTGGGCTCACTCCAGCACCTCAATGTCTTTCTTGAAGTGAGGGCCCCAGAAATGGACACAGCACTCAAGGTACAGCCTCACCAGTACAAAGTACAGAGGGACAATCAATTCCCTGGTCCAACTGGAAACACTGTTTCTGATACAAGCCAGGATGCCATTGGCCCTCTTGGCCACCTGGGCTCATGTTCAGCCAGCTGTCAAACAGCAGCCCAAAGTCCTTTTCCTCTGCTCCAGGCTTTCCATCCACTCT
>NW_020955437.1:1362358-1399703 GCF_003031625.1 Empidonax traillii | reverse complement strand
CAAGGTACAGCCTCACCAGTACAAAGTACAGAGGGACAATCAATTCCCTGGTCCAACTGGAAACACTGTTTCTGATACAAGCCAGGATGCCATTGGCCCTCTTGGCCACCTGGGCTCATGTTCAGCCAGCTGTCAAACAGCAGCCCAAAGTCCTTTTCCTCTGCTCCAGGCTTTCCATCCACTCTGCCCTCAGCCTGGAGCACCGCATGGGATTGTTGTGATCCAAGTGTGGCCTGATATGATTGACCCCGGACCATGGATCTGGCCTGTCCATATCCCTCTGCAGAACCTTCCTGCTCTCCAGCAGATCAATACTCCCACCCAACTTGTCATCTGAGAACTTACTGAGGGTGTCTTGATCCAAACCATTGGTATAGATATTAAACAGGACTGACCCCAGTACTGAGCCTTGGGGAACCCCACTAGTGACCAGCCGCCAACTGGATGTAGCACCAGGCGCATTCATCACCACTCCCTGGGCCCAGCCATCCAGCCAGTTTTTAACCCAGCAAAAAGTGAACCTGTCCAAACCATGGGCTGCCAGCTTTTCCAGGATAATGCTGCAGGAGATAGTAGCAATGGCTTTACTAAAGTCCAGGTAGACAACAGCCTTTCCCTCATCCTCTAGGTGGGCCACCTGGTCATAAAAGCAAAAAAACCATTGATGAGGTTGGTCAAGCAGGGCCTGCCTTTCCTAAACCCAGGCTGGCTGATCCCCTGCTTGTCCTGTATGTGCTGCATGATGGCTCTCAAGATGATCTGTTCCATAACCTTCCCTGGCACCAAGGTCAAGCTGACAGTCCTGTAGTTCCCCAGATCCTCCTTTCATCCCTTCTTGTGCGTGAGCATCGCATTGGCCAACCTCCAGTCATCTGGGACCTTCCTGGTTAGCTGGGACTGTTGATAAATGATGGAGGGCAGCTCACTGAGCTCTTCTACCATCTCACTCATCACTCTAGGATGGATAACATCTGGTCCTGTAGATTTGTGAGCATCAGAGTGGCTCAGCAAGTCGCTAACTGCTTCCTCCTGGATTACAGGGGGACCATTCTGTTTGCTGGCCCTGTTTGCAAGCTCAAGGGGCTGATTACTCTGAACATAACTGCTTTTTCTGTTGAAGACTGAGGCAAAGAAGGCACTAAGCACCTCAGCCTTTTTCTCTTCGCATCCAATAAAGAATGGAGATTTTCCTTGGCCCTCTTTTTGTTGTTAATGTATTTATAGAAACATTTTTTATATCTTTCCCAGCATGGCCAGATTGAGTTCTAGCTGAGCTTTTGCCTTTCTAATTTTCTCTCTACGTGACCTAGCGACAATCGTGTACTCTTCCTGAATTGCCTGCCCCTTCTTCCAAAGATCATAAACTCTCTTTTTTCCCCTGGGTTCCAGCGAGAACTCCCTATTAAGCCAGGCTGATCTTTTTCC
Organism: Empidonax traillii; assembly: GCF_003031625.1. NCBI lineage: Eukaryota > Metazoa > Chordata > Aves > Passeriformes > Tyrannidae > Empidonax > Empidonax traillii. The sequence goes on along the minus strand of NW_020955437.1, from coordinate 1,398,278 downwards.
CTGCTGGCTCATCTTTCGTCACATAGGGATGGAAGTGTTGATAGCTTTATGAAATGTTGCTGTTCCTTCAGTAAGCTGCACTGGAGGTAACTAAACTGGGACAGTAAAATAGCTGTTTCATTGAAGCTGATATTACATGCAGTTGCAGTCATGCAGTTAGCTTAACTACTGGAATTATGAAAGTACAGAGCTACTAAGGAAAGGCAGTTTTTGCATCCTGACTCTCCGTGCAGCCTAGACCGGGTATTCTTTCAGCTTAAACATACACTTGATCACTACAAGCTTGCCTACTTGCTGTGACTTCTAAGCACATCCAATGTAAGAGAAAATCAGATTTCTAAATCAAAATGAACCATTCCTACTTAAGGCAGAGTGAAAGTCAGTGGTGAAGTCAGTGAGAGTTTTGCAGTTAATGTTATAAGGAGCCAGATGATATTAAGTAACTTAAGAGTTAAATTGAGTGGAAGTATTGGCTGGTTCATGTAAAGCAGAAGAATCCCTGCCCCCCAGAACATCTGAAGGTCCTTATATTAGGAAATTCACATTTTTGTGAATTGTTGTGTTCATTTATTGTCATGTAGTGATGCATTAGCTAAGCAAAACCTACCATCCCAATAGCATGACTTAACTTACAAACATTATCATGCTTTGGGAGAAGTACAGAGCACAAACAGTCCTTGGCTCTTTCTACTGACATAAGGAAACTTTCATTTGTTTGGATTATCATTCCTCGCACTGTTAAGCTTGCAAATATAAATTCAATAAAAAAGAGTTAGCTCATAGCTTACTGAGCTTTCTCATCAAAACTTGGAGCTCTACATTTTGTTTAGCTAAGGTCAGTGGTCTGCAATTAACCCTTCTCAGTTACTTCAGATGGAACTTGCTGAAATGCAAACAACTTGTACCATATTAGAAGAAAAACAAAACATCAATTTAATCTGCCCTTGCTATACAGTGCAGCTGTTTATTATGAGCACTGCAAAGGTCAGACTTCACTGAAAGTGAATCTTTCAGCCTTTGACTGCTAGAAATGCTTGTCTGGTTTAAAGATAGCAATCCTTCAATAAAAGTTTTGTCTTCCAATTTTTAGCCTGCTTCTTCTAACCCACAATGATTCCTTCCTATCAGTATTCTTGAATTCTGAGCACAAGAGATCACTCACTTTGCGAAGAGTAAGACAAGTCTTAAGTTTGAAATGAGGTGGTCCAAAGACTCATCAGATATGAAATAAGCAGTACAGGAGGGTTAGTCAGAATGTTTTTATAAAGCTCCAAATCTGCATCAGCTAGTTGCATGAGGCAGACACTGTGTTAGTGCCAGTTCACATTTGTTTCTGGAGAAATGATCCTTGCCAGTGTGGAGCTGTATTATTAAACTTCCACTCAAGAAGAATGTTAAAGCAGAGAATAAACCCTCAATAAAGAGAAGTCCCAGAAGTCCACCTAGAGATTTTAAATTCTTCTAGCACTTGTAGAACTGTAGAGTGAAAACAAAGTCTGATCCACAGTTCTTACCAGTCAATGGGAGAACCATACTTCACTACTCACCTACAGGTGTTTCGTTTATTGATAAAGCTGCCCTTAATTTTTTTCAATTGCAATGTATTAATATACAATATTAGCATAGCAGAGTTCTTTTTGGGAAAACTATATTTAAGATTAAATAGCAGAATGTAGAACAAAAGTGGCATATGATTAAATCAGAGAAATGAGCAGAAATATATGAAATCATACATATGCAAATTTTATGCTTAGTTCAGAGAGTCTTTTAAGTATTTTTTAAACAGAACTATTTATTTTGGCTTAAAATTAAAGTGGTCATGCTATATGAGTTGCTTTCTATCTGATATGCTGAAGTACTAGAGTACTTTGCAAGCAACCTAATTTTTAAGGGATTCTTACCTCTTTTTTTTTTCTTAAGTGGGAAAACTTTAGTGCTCATAAATTGTACAGCAGTTCATTCATTTTTCATTTAGTAATTTTAACTGTGCTGGGAGTCAATTTTGTGTTTGTTTTGAATACCTTACTTTAATTTTTTTTCTTTTTTAGACAATTAGAAGAAATCCCAAAGGAATTTCCTGACTAACAGTAAATTATTGAAACACCAGCGTCTGTTTTTCCCTCATACTTTGAATTATGTCAGTAAAATTATATTGTCCCATATATTTTTGTTTCATTGTATCACCCCATTATATATAGGAAATCATTTGCAAGTAGCAGAAATTGCCAGAGAGTGAGCTTGGACCTCACCAATACTACCAAAAGACTGATCTGCGTCAGCCACTGCACACAAACTTTTTCAGTGACTTTGTGCCACACAGTACAAGTCCATCCTATTCCCTCAGCCAGAGAATAGGATGGATGGTTCACTATGACCTCAGAATGCTCACAAGCTCTCATTCTTTTAACACAAAGCTTGATTTTTGTTTCTTATTTCTATTTTTTCCCCTCTAGAATATATTTCTCTCTCTGTCCATCCACCTTTCAGGTTTTGCTTATGATTACTAGTCTTGCTAATTCCTTATTTTCTTTCTGATATCTTTTGCAGCTCAAATCTGGATTCTGTGTCTCCTCCCTTTCTCTATTTCCCTCTTCCCCCCACCCCCCACCCTTCTAGCTCTTTTGACACTTTTATCTTGTTTTCTTCACTTAATTTTGTTCTACTTTTATAGATATTTTGTTTCATATTTGGTCCCAGTCTTCATCCCTTATTTGGGATTAGTTTTCCGGTCACCACCTCAGGGTTTACTTCCTGTGCCATTGCTGTCCCTGGTGCCTGTTGCCTGTATTTCTCAGATCGTGCCAAGAGAGACTTTTATATGGTTTCTTTTGTGTCATGAATGAGTGGGTAGGCTCAGGTTAGGAATGAGATTGTAGAGCAGGCCTTGGGGAGGAGGTTACACTACCACATTTTAGTGCTATGTCTACTTCTAGCATTCTGAAACCTGGAGTGATAGGTCCAGTCAATACTGAGATCCCATGAGATATAACTGGGGTCAGGTTTCCTCCGTTGAGTGTTTCTTACATGCATGTTATATTTCCTGATCACTTCCTCTCCTGCAAGGTGGTTCCTCTTGTTGCCTCACAAGTGTGATGATCTGCGATATCTGTACAGTTTTTGGGAGAGGAATGACCATTTTTTGGCCCTTTCCTGAAGAGCTAGATGACAGTTTTTCTCCCTGCAGTCCAGGTCCTGATAAGTGTTTACATAAACACATGGTGTCATTTGCATGGATACTGGACTACTCATATACTTTATATTAAGACCATATACAATCTATACTAAAATGTAGGGTTATTCAGTATGTACCACAGGGCAAGGTCACTAGATTGCAGAGACCAAGGAGGACTCTTGAAATGTATGAAGAAAAGCTAACATAGCAGAGAGAGTCAGCCTTTACAAGTAACATTTAAGTCCTTAAAGATCAGTGCCCTGTAAATGTGTTTGTCATTACATTTTTGCAGACATACACGGCAAGAAGACACATTTTACAATAGTTTTAAGGCTTTTTTCGGCATTTCATTAATGCACTCTGAAAATGTGTGTCATTGTGTAAAATATCATTAGATTATAGTTCTCTGTCTTTTGTAGGTAGCTATTTTGAAAGTACTGCCAGAAACACACAGCACTCCCACAAATTGCCTTTTTTAAACTAAAGAACAGCTTTACAGATTCCCTTGACACCTATTAAGTATGAGCTAATACTGCCTCCATGCCACCTACACACCATCTCAGCATCAATTCCATAGTTTTGAATGTCTGTACTTCTACATCCTACACCTTTTCTGTAAAATTAAAGAAAAAAAAAAGAAAGAAAAGAAAAGAAAAGAAAGAGAAAGAACAGTTCCCTCCCATTCTTTCTCCTTCCTTCCAGGAAAAAAAAAAAAAAAAAAAAAAAAAAAAAAAAAAAAAAAAAAAAAAAAAAAAAAAAAAAAAAAAAAAAAAAAAAAAAAAGGACTCCTGTAGCAGTAATTGAAGCTTTGGTAGTCATCAATGACAATTTTACTTAATCTTTAAAAAATGTGTCATTTTGAAAAATAACATTTAAAACCCTAATGCTTTTCTAATTAAAATAACTATGACTGTAATTCACAGATGTTTTACTTTTACAGGAGTCTGAATGACATTAAAATTTCAGGCTCAGATGAGAGCACTCTATAGTCCAGAAAGTATTGAAAAGTGAGTGTTTTAGTGGAAGAATATTTGAACCTTTTCTCCCTAAGCAAGCAGAAAACATTTTGTGATTAGAGAAGAAATCAGAATGAAGACAGGTGGCAGTCTCAAAAACTGTTTTGTATGTGAGATTCCAATATTTTTCAGCATTATTGCTTTCACTGAACACCAGAACTGTACAGAGGGCAGTGAGACTAGCTTGTTATCAGTCAGCTTTAGAGAGCATCAAATTTAGCTCAAAGACTAAGCAGCACACATCTCCAGCACTACTAACAATCAAATGTGTTATAGGAGTTTCTGCTATACATGCTTCTGTCTAGAGCTCTGCTCTCTGTAGACCTGACAAATGATGTAAAATCTATAAATAGCTTTTATCTGAATGTAAAAATGGATTTGTATTGACATTTTGTATTTCTTCATTCACTTAAAACTTGTAGCAGGCTCCTACTAATGAAGTTCATAGCCTAAGTGATGCCACAGTAACTCCATTTATGTTCATAGGGTGTAGGATGGAAGAAAAGAGCAGTAATGCTTTGCCTGCCCCTTAGCTAGCTTTCTGACTCTGCAATGCCAGCCACTTGTAGCTAAAATGACCATAAGCTTCAGCAGTTCTCTTTTCTGTGATTTTGTGACTGCACAGTGCAAAATAAATTGCAGCTAAAATTTTAATTGTGTGTCAGTCATGATACTGACTGAGAATAGGGTTGTTAATGTTGCCATGGGCATTGCTAACAATCAGGGCTTTTTTAAGGTTTGAAAATGCAATTTTCATACCCTTTTCTACTATGAGAGTACCCTAATATTACTCTAGTAAGGGGAGGAACAAACACTTGAGTAATGAAGGGTAAAGGGGAGAAACGAGGAAAAAGTGGCTGATTTGGCATAGGCCAGAGACAGAGGTGAAAAAAAAAAAACAAACTCCTATGTGATGTGAAGGGTTTGTGGAAAGGAAAAATGGAGTATCAACATAAAATGTAATCAGACTAGAGGAATATAATTTTATGAAGTATTTGTATCCAGGTGCTTTGGTTGTCTGAGAGCTGATCAGATAAAACAGTATTTATAATAACCAAATGATAATTTAATTACAGTTAACCATATGAATAATAATTCAGTTATTCTTACAGGAGAATTCTAGATTTAAGCAAGAAGATGAAGACTTTAGTAGCCAAAGCTAGTAAGAAGGCAAGGTCAATATTTGGTTTATCAAGATGGATGGAAGTTGTTTGATGAGCAGTTATTACACAAATCAAAGGGTTTATTGACAGTATATTGACAGCAATGGGAAGAGTCAAGGTGTCCTGGAAGAAAGTTGAAGTCACAAAAGTAGAATACTTTTGGGGAAGAAAACATGAAAAGTTTGCTTGTTCATGATGCAAGACTAGATGTGTGAAAGAGAAGCAAATTTAAAGTGAAGAAAAAAGACCACTTCTTTGAGTTTTTTGATTAAATAAAGGGACAAAGGGAAAGATTCCCAAGGAAATTTAACATGACATGGGAAAGAAGCAGATTCCAGAGCAGATGAAAGAGAAGGTCAGAGTGCTAAGATAACCAGGCATATAGAGAGTTTTGAAAGCACAGGGAAAAAAAGTAAAAATTTCTGTTGGAAGTCATTGGTCAAGAAAATGAGGATGACAGTATGAGAGCACATTTGAATCTCCTTAAAATTGCCTCAGTTAAAAGTCAAAAATTGGAAGGCGTGACTCCAGATAATCTACTGAATAAATATAAAGACATCATTTTACTGGGGTGCCTACCATGGTAGCTACACAGAAGCAGGATCTAGGAAAATTAATATTGTTCGGGAATAATAACTTTAATTTACAAGCACAAAGATTATTCCAGAATAGCTGGTCTGAACAGAGAAGTGACTCTGGGATACCTAAGTTAAACCAGTATGTATCCCAGCCCATAGAAGGGTGGTTGGAACTAGATGATTTTTAAGGTCTCCTCCAACCCAGACCATTCCATGATTCTATAATTTTTGTAGCTGCACATTTTTCTAAAATAGCTGTTCCAAGGCATTTTCCACCATGCAAAGGAAGCCTGTTCCCTATTTATGAGTTTATATAATGGCAGGACAAGTAAAATGTGGTTTTTATCTCCTTGCCTCCACACACTTTGCTATAATTCAAAAGGGACTATTTTATTGGGAAAAGAGATGCTAACAGAAAAAAAAAATTGAGAAATCATTCCAGTTTTTCCATTTGAGTGCATCTGATTTTAACTAAAAGACTAGCAGTCGCACCATCATTGTCTGTCAGCTCAAACTGCAAAATTACAGTTTTTTTAAACTTTTGATTCAAAATAGTTTCTCTCTAGAGTAGAGAGAGGGGAAGCCAAGGGACAGAAATGTGCCCAAATAATTTCTGATTTTTTTTAATGGAGTTTAGACATGATATAAATGTCCTGGCTTTTTGTAGTTCAACACTATCATGATATACGTGTGACAGTGTTTGGATTAAAAACAATTAGTTGAAAAGCTGTGCAAATAACTCTGCTGATACCTGTTTCCCAGCTCTAAACCAAAAAACCACAATGGAGTGGTTCAGTGAGGTGAAGAAAAGGAAAGTTGGAATGAATTTCTTCAATTTCAACCAGATTCATAATAATTAATCAATATGCCTATTAGCCGTACAAAAGTAATAGTTTTGCAGAAACTAGAATCTTCACTGGGTAGCACAGTTATCTGTTGTTGGTCCTTTTATTTCTAAGAATGGGAGGAAAGTTTCTTGTACAGAATTTCTGAGAAGGAAATGGTTTTGTTGTTTATCTCTTTTTTTTTTTTTTTCCCCAGTTATCTACTGGTTTTAGAGTGTCTAGGTTGTAGGTGGTTTGGATTTATTAAAGTCTATTAGAAAGGAATGCTTTTGAAGATGATACAGAAAAGAATTTTAAAGTATTGTTTCAGCGTGTTCAGAAGGTATCAAAGAAGGGTGTTTTCTTTTGATCTAACTAGCTAAACTTGGCTGTAAGAGGGCAAGATCATCTAATGATTGTTCTTTCAAGGAGTAGATGAATTAAACCAAGCTACTACATAACCCCAGAATATGATCATACACTCAATCAATACTTAGGAGATTATTTTTCACAAAGGAATGCTTCTGACTGCTTAGCCTTGATATTATAAGGAGACCCACAGCACAGCTTCAAGCAGGCAAGGCTAGGAACTAGGATTAGTAGTTTTACTGGACATTAGGAATCATTGTCATTAATGACAGTGAGTTTCTACCATCCTTCAGTTAAATTCCTCCTGTTCCCCAAATGGCAGCTATCTGTTACCATTTCCTGCTCCATGTGGGTTTATGTCTTGTCACCTTTATTTTGTATTATGTTGTCTAGCACATTAGCATAATTAGATTCCAAATGCTTTATTTTCCCCCAGCCTGTATTTAACTTAAAGATTGTAGTATTTGTTCTGGATGCTTTTGGAACTGAAGTGAAACTATATGTCTGACAGTTTGCTCATCCATTCCGAATAATACTCTTTTGTTCAACCAAGTGATACTGCCTTTTTTTGTTGATGATGATGATTTCCCTGCTGTTTGTATTCTAGATAGGAGTCCGAAAAGTTTTTCTTAAGTACTGGCAAGCTGACCATCTAAATGATTTGTGCCTTCAACTTCAGAAGAAAATTATAACCTGCCAAAAAGGTAACAATTACAGAACAAGTATTTCTGAGGTGTCACTTTGTACACTGAGCAGAATATTGTATAACAAAATGATTTTCTCCCCCTTGAACAGCTTCTGTATTTTATACTTTTCTCTACATACATATTTCCAGCTAACTACTTACACAGATTTTTTGAGATGATATTAACATTGGTAATGCTTGCACTTTCTGTCTGTCAAACATAGTTTTATGACAAACTGTTGACTGTAATTTAAACTTAGAGGTTCTTGAATATTTTCTGTTTAAAGTATGCTCAGTTCTTTTTCAAGGCATTAATATCACCTTTAAATTCTCATTGCAAATCAACTATTGTAATGCTGACAGGAAATTGCAATGTTTTCAAATGTATTGAGAGTAAATACAAAGCTAATAATCTAGTATGTTTAATTGTCTTTATTTTTCCTCTTTTCTTGCAGCTTTGATATTTGACTGCTAGGGTTTTTTATGTTTAGGTATTTTTCCCCCTTTTATGCCTGCATTTTCACTAAGGCCACACTGACATTTTTGACATATTTTTAAAAGGAGGTACTATCGACTGCCTCCTGATTTCCACTTACTTATGTTCCATTTCCTATCAAAATCTCAAATAACTGCTGAAAATGTGAATATTGCTTTGTTTGAAGAAGCTTCCTTCACACAATTTGTTATTGATCTAATTGGTTGATCTGTGCAACAGTTCCCATTTTCACCTATTTAAAGGAAATTAAAAAGACAGTCTTTTCTTGTGGGAGGAGGGGGGGATGTTTGTCAGTTATATAATATTGCAGACTTAACAAATATAAACCCCTTTCATTTTAGCTCTCTTTTCTTCACTGTGAGCATGTAGCAAAAAAGAGCAAACAAAGAGAAAACCTGAGGGAAGTAAAATAAAAATAGTTCAGAAACGAATGTGAAGAATGACAGGTAACAGAGGCCACAGTTCAGCTGAGTTTATAACTTGGGCCCGATTTTTTTATGCAAATTACCCTGTTGTATTTGTACATTTGGAAAAGCAGTAATGGTTTGTCCTCTTTCCCTTCTCATGCTGACTTATCAAAGAAAGGACACCTTTCGGTGTCAAATTTGCAAGCAGAGTGCTTCAATATAACCCTACACCAGAATTTAAAACATCTTCAGATATGTTGATGTTTTTCAGAGGTAAGAGAACAGACTGCCAAACCCTGCCTGAAGAATGAAGATAATAGGCCTTTTTTGGCTCCGTACAAAATTTTTTCTCAGTTTTGCTTCTAGCCTTCCCCAGTCAGGGTAACTTGAAAAGTCATTTTCACCAAAATTATGTGTTCAAAGCTTTTTTTCAAAGCTATGGCTCATCTGCATGCTTTTTATGATCTGGGAAACCTGAGAAAATCAGGAACTTGGACGAGTAAGGAGTGGCATTAACTCACGAAATAAGCTGCCCTTTGCAAACAGGTTCCAACTCTTTTTGCTTCAATCTAACTAGTAAAACAAACCAGAAAAGTCTTTTTTGTGAAATTTATCTTACAGAGGCAAAGAAAGGGGTCAAACTAAATTGAAAGTATGTGTAGAAACACTTTTTATTTAAAAATGGATCTGTGAGTTTAGAGACTTCTTTTTTTTTTTCACGGTTATGAGAACTACATATGGTATGTTTTGACCTGAATCACTGTGACAGTTTTGTACCTGTAGGAAACTCATGTGCTGAAGTTCTTCCATCAGAATTTGTGTAAATGAGGAATTAACTTTAATACATTGTATACACAGTAGTTAATACATTTCTCTTATAACCCAGATTCATGGTCTACTTGAATTTTGATTATTCTAATCCTTGTCCTTAGATGAACTCTAAAGAAGTAGATATTTTTCTGCCCTGGGGGTGATAACCTCAATTATTTGAATTTGAATGAGTGAGAATTCATTTAGATCAACATAAATGAGGAGCAAGTTCAGAAGACAATCATAGTACCGAGTACCCATACAGTAGTACATGAAACTGAGCAGTAAAGGTCTAGGAGATTACAATTTCATTTCACGGCAGCTTTTTAGGTTATAAAATTGTGGGGTTTTTCCATGTTGAACTGATGACAAAAATTTTTCAAATGTTCTCATAGAGAAGGCAATGTGGAGAAATGTCTACCTTTTCATGAAAAGGAATGTCTGTCTGACAACCCTTCCTGACAAAGCTTTGTTAAATGTTTTTTCAAAACATCTTGATTTTGGTGAAAGGGCATAATTCAGAGTATCTGTACAGTATCTAAATATTAGAACTAGTTCCACTGGTTCTCATTTTACTAGGCCATTTTAGCAGGCTATTCCAAACTACTCATTCATGTCTGATAACCATTCTATCAGAGGATTGATCTCTCTCTTTCTTTATCCTAACCAACCTTGGTAGTAAAAACACACCCAAACACACAGAGTCTTGTTACTTCAAAATAGAGCCTTTCTTCCGAAGTCACACAGTCAAATACCTTCTCTGTTCTGCAGCAGATAGGTTTAAAGAGAATAATTTAGGAAGATTTCTTTTTATTATTAAGCTCTTTTGAAATTTTTTTATTTGTGAGTAGTGAACTTCTGTAATATTCTATGCATATATTCATTCTTTCACAACAGCAACATTTGGATTCAGAATCAGTAACATGTATATCCAGTGTGAATGCTCTAATAAAATTTTTAGCAAATAACTGTTCTATTAATTTCCTTTTCAGCTCAATTGGATAAGTGCATTACTGTTTCAGGGTTTAAAGAGGTTTATGGAACATACTAAAGGAATTGAAAATGGCATGGATGGTTGTGATTAGGAAAGTCTAAACCTTCACAGCTTTCTACTGTAAATTATTTCAAAGTACCTAAACTTGCATACTTTCAAACCCAGTGCACTTCTTATAGAACCAGTACTGGTATATTAACATTAACCTTTCTTTTAAGCAGGACCCTGAGCATCTCTAAGAAAATCTTATTCTTAGTATCTAAACAAGGATGTAGAAGTTGATAGAAAATACCTTACATTACCCTTTGCTTTAGCTGTTTATTTTATTCAATAACATCTTATATTCATAGAAGAGTAATTGTATCTTTCTCTGTTGACATTTTCCTTTAGATTATTTCAGCTTGACTCTATGTTATTTAATGTTCTTCATTGTTCCCAAATCTCGAACTTAATTACATTGTTCAAAAGGCCTAATGAATTTTAACAAATCTTTTATCTTGCAATCCTCGAATTGGCATTTTCAGTATTTTTCCCCAAACTCAAACAAACATCATAAGTAGGCTATTGCATGCTAACTTCACTTATGAAAACTTTCTGTTAAACAGATTTAGAGGAATCATAATAAGCAATGATGAAGTTTGACCTGGTTTTGATACATGTAAGTTGATGTACTGAAAACCAACAGTATTTAAGGCAAAAGGCAAATAATCCTAGAACAGGTTCTTCCTTATGAGTTACACAGCAGTGGTTCTAGATCTGGAAAATCGAACTTAAAAAAAAAAAAAAAAAACACACAGAAATACAGTGCCTTCATTTATCTTGTGTCTTCCTTCTAAGCCAAAAAATATGCTCTGAGAATACAAATATCACCTGCTTCAGGTGCACTGATTAAAATGGTGCTGAATTCATCATGGCCACACTGGTCCCTATACTTTTCTGATCAGCTGTGTACTTCTGAAAATCCAGGCGACTAGGTGATATTCAGGTTGGGTAGGATTTGTTGTAGCGAGGGTACATACTTAGGAAAGGTGTACAGAAAGCTATTATAGGAGATCCACAAAAATTGTTTTCCAGCATAACGCTGACAAAGAGTGTGAAGAACAGGTCTAATAGATACATGAAGCTGATGCAATGTAGATGAAAATTTTAAACTGAAAAATGCAGACATGATGTGACAGATATATTTGAGAAATTTGCATTAAATTAATCTGATTGTTTTTGCTGAAAGAATATGAGCAATGAAAGGTCTTTAAGGCAAACGAAAAAGTCTTGTGTTGGTTTTGATGGGATTTTAAGTACACTGAAATATTTAAGACATTTTTTTAAAGCTACCAGAAGCAAACTATCATTTAATTGCTAGTGCACTCAATGCAATTCATTTATCCAAGCTTTTATTTTGAAACAAACCTTTGCAATATAAATGTATGCTTTCACAATCTGCAAAATACATCTAAGTTTCAGTTGTAACATAATAACAAATAACATTCACTGAAAGTAAACATTTTGAGTTGTGATAGCTCAAATTTATGAATTTACTGTCACTACTTTGTTTTAAGCACTGGCAGTAGAAAAGAGAAAGAGTTCCATTTTACCGTGTTATTTATATACCGTCATATTTCTTTCAGTCTTTATGTAAGACATTGACTTGACTTGCTTGTATTTACAGTAGAACACACAGTAATATTTAAATTATTCACCAGTTAGTTGTCTTTCATTGGTCCATATTTTCTCCTTCTGCTATGGTAGTTATCAGAGGATTTCTGGCTCGCCAGCGCTTGCTACAGAAGATGAGCATCAAACAGCAAGAGGTCACCTCTATCAGAAGCTTCTTGCAGAACGCTGAGGATATGGGACTGAAAACATACGATGCCTTGGTTATTCAAAATGCTTCTGACATTGCTCGGGAAAATGACCGTCTCCGCAATGAGATGAACGCTGCTTACCACAGGGAAAAGTTAGAGGCTAGAAACAGACCAGAAGAAGGCCACAGGAGGTAAGATGAGAAACACCTGCTGTGAAGACTTAACATGTCCCTTCAGTTTATAAAATTTCTCTGCTTAGAAAACCACATATATGACTGAGGAATTGCAAGAGAATAATTTGCTCAGCCCAATTAAATGTTAGGTCGTTTTGGTTTTTTTCTGTATATCAGGTAATTAAGTCTAGAAACTTCAGGAAACCACTATATCCTATTCAGGGGACACTGAGCTTTAGGGGAACTTGTTCAAGTCTCTGGATTTTTTTACAGAAATATTTTCTAATTCTATGATAAATAGATTATAATTTAACTTTCATCAAACCAAACAAACGAAAGAAAAATTTCTCCAACTTAAAATTCCAACATTGAGAAATTACTGAGATAATGAAAAACAGCTAAGAAGGTGTTAAAATACCATAAAGCCCATCCTAAGAAATCCTGATTACGCATTGAACTAAGCAGATTGATTGTGAGGAGGATCCTTTTATTTAAAAATGGGCAAATGTTTTTTGTTTACATCCACCAGGAGTATCTATTTTACAAGTCCATGTAAATGCTGGAAACCCTTCCTTTAGGAATTGAGTCCCTAATCTCTTTTCTCTCAGACAGCTGAATGGGCAGAGTTAGAATTTGCAGTTAATCGGTATGTGTCAATAGCAAGAATGTGTCTATAACTTGCTGGATATATAAATGTTTATTTTTCCATAGGAACCTAATTTTCAACCAGAACAACTCCCTTTGCTTTCATTGCTTTTGTCAGTGACTTTTATTAAAGTGAAAATGGCAGTGCATCTGCTTAATTAGCTTCAAATATCCCAGTGATTACATATTGGAGGAAATGCCTTTGTAGGAAAGACTGTAATTAAACATTACAGTGAAAACAAATTATCCACTGAGCACCATGCTTTCATCTTTTGCTATTTCATTTACTACATAGGCAGCTGGCTACATCCTGTGTATGAATTTCAGCTCTGCTGGTGATTTGCCACGCAGAAATACAATTTAAAAAGACAAATGCTTGGGAATTTGTTTGTAAAATGACAGTATAGACAGATTTCCATCTAATACATTACTACTCTAAGTGAAAAAGGTTTCAGTGTTTTGATTCTTGGAGGAATAAAATGTTAGAAGAATTTTTGTTAAAAATCAGTTTGTTGAAAGCAGCTGGAACATTATTCTCAATATGTATTCAAAAAAGGAAAAAAAAATAGAGAAAGTAAAATTCCCAAATTGCAATTGAAACAACTAAGCATAATGTCATAATAATAGCAATTATTACTAAAGATGATAATCAGTAATTAAGTTTAAACTGGAATATATATAGATATCTGGGTGGAATTGTTCAAGCAGCCAATGTAGCTAGTTAAAAAGATCATCTAATATTTTAAAGATTTGCATTATCTAAATGGAATTTATAGTTATCTTTTTAGAAAATAATGATAAAGGCTCAGCATTTGCTGCCTCAGTAACTTTCTATTAAAATGGATTTCCCAGAAATTATCATTCAGATTGAAAACCCAGCTTTTGATTGTGTGTAGCAATCAAAGTGTGAACAATTCATTCAGCGAATGTCTGATCAACAGTATGAAACTGCTTAAGCAAGGCTGCATTTGTGTGAAAAGGGGCCTGTGTCCTGATTTATCATGAAACAGGAAATGGGAAAAAGCTAGCAGCTTGATCTGGATTTGTTTGTCAGAAGATTACTACACACATCCCCTCGACACAGCAGGGGAGTTGTGAGATTGTTTACCAAAAAGCTGTTGTTACGTTTGCATGAACAGGTTCATTGTTATTGCTTGAATAATGCATCTGGGCTTCTTTTCTGTGTTTTCAGAGCTGAAGACAAGGGTGGGAAGGTCTCTGAGGACAGCTTTACCGGCTGTCGAACGCCTAAGCACTTTCATTCCAGCTCCGTCCCTGTCCCCATGGCAGTGGACAGCTTGGTACATTCTGCGGCTGGGTCATCCATCAGATCCCCCTCCCTGCACTCTGTTTTCAGCATGGATGATAGCAATAGCCTGCCATCACCAAGGAAACAGCCTCCTCCCAAACCAAAGAGGGACCCCAACACACGACTGAGTGCCTCGTATGAGGCTGTTAGTGCTTGCTTGTCGGCAGCTTCTAAGGAAACGGCTAATGAAGGTTAGGCATAAAGGCGGAGACAGTCGCAAATGTTACTCTGGGTTATTGATTTATTCTTTTCACTTTGATCCTTTTAAACACACTAAAGCGCCTTTGAAAGGTCCTGCTTCCTTGAAATATTTTGGTGGCAGTAAATAAAATTAGCCAATTTGTCATGTGTTCCCAAATCAGCAAATAATACTCATGTGTTCTAATTGCCTAGTTTGTCAACAACCAAAACCGATTTGTAGAACTCTCTCTAGAAACAAATGATCTGTCAACTTGAGCTATTCTACCCCACTGACCATTTTATTTCACCTTCTAAACTGTTAAAATATCTTGCATCACTAAAATAGGATGCTAGAATCTTGAATTTCACTGACTTAAATATTAAACTTTCTTCTACTTTTTCCGTATGTTCACATGAATAACTTATGCAGTCAGGGGGGTTTATGTGCGCTTTTTTTTTTTTTTTTTTTTTTTTTTTTTTTTTTTTTTTTTTTTTTTTTTTTTTTTTTTTTTTTTTTTTTTTTTTTTTTTTTTGCCATAATTTGTTTACAGTATTTTTTATTTTGTTTAGAAGGAAAGTGCTGCAAAAGTCCTAAAGTGTCTTGAGTGCATTATGGTGCACATTGCATGGGTTTTAGTTCAGTTGTTCTGTTCTTCTTTACCCTTGAAGTGAATGAGTAGAAGATGAAGGGAAGGAATGCATTCTGCTTTCCTTGATAAACCTCACTTGTCATGCTTCGTGTAGAAGACCTAGGCTTATCAGGAAAGATCCTCTGGGTTGGGTTTAAAGCTCTTCATAACAAAGCTAGTCCTGTATACAATGGATGAAAACGTTTGCAGCTCCCTATTGCAAAATTATTGCTGTTCTCATGTCCAGTGCATTAAATGCAAGTCCATTGTTCTTAAACTCTCCCTTGCTCATTTACACTCTGTGTAAGGACAGAGGAACTATGTCCAATATACTATTAAACCATTAATTGGTTTAAGGAGGTCTGTAGTGACTTCATCTTCCTATGCCCAACTCTGCAAGAGATTTAACCAAAAAGTCCTAGAAGGGTTTTTTTTGGAAGAACGGCAATTTATGTGTGGTGGTCTTAACACTAAGCTTGCATATACTCACAAAACAACTTTGAAGTTCTTTTTGTATGTATGAAACAATAGAGCAAGTTTCCCTACCATATACTCATGTTGAAAGAATTATGTAAGTTTCCTGATTCTTTTTCCAAAACCAGCTCTGATTTACACCATCTAATTTTGGTCTTAAAAGACCAGTCATCTAGGTATCTAGTGTCTCCACTCCATACATGTGTGGTGGCTATGAAAAGACATCTAGTTTAGTTAACTGTATACTCAGTTGGGGATTTGCCCTTAGGCTATGGGATTCCCTAACGTTATAAATTATTTCCACACTTGCAGTACAAAAGAAAAGGTGGGCATATTATCTGCCTATAATTAGAGTTTTATAGATATTACATAAAAAGGAGGATACTTCAGTTACTGGCAATCGCGTGTGTCAATGTAGCACTGTGCTGAAACTCCTAGTTAAAAGCATGCCCCTCTCTCTTAGAGCACAAGGAGAAACAAGCACGTATTCCCATGTGTTATGGATCTTGAAATGCACATTTGGATTCAAAATATACCTCCTCAGGTGTGAATTTTCATCTTTTAGTGGCAGTAGAGATTATCAAAGCAGATTAAATTCCTAGGTAGCAAAGGCCTGTCATTTGAAAGCTGAAAGTTCTAAATTTTGTTCATAGAAGTGTTTATACTTTTGCCTGCATCCCCATGTTAGTGACTGCAGCTCATGGTAAAACTAAATAGGCAACATTTGAGGGCTTAAAGTAAAGAAAAAAATTACTTTGATCTGTTAATAACCCAGACCTTTTTCACTTTCCTAGTACTGACCCGTCCACGGCCACACAGTGATGATTACAGTACCATGAAAAAAATACCTCCTAGAAAACCAAAACGAAGTCCCAATACAAAACTTAGTGGGTCTTATGAAGAAATACCTGGCCAAAAGCCTGGGGATGTCAAAACAGCAAGCACAGTAGTTAAACCAGGTGGATATGATTCTGTGACAGTACGGAAAGCAACTTCTGCTGATGGGCCACAACATGGTGTGTTGAATCTCTATATGTCACAAGAAGAGGAGGAAAATGAGCCTGTCTATATTGAAATGGTAGGGAATGCAATCAAGAGCAGCTCTGCTGAAGCAGAAAGTCCAGAACAAGGAGAGTCTGTATATGAAGAAATGAAGTATTTTCTACCAGAAGAAGGAAGCAACGGTAATGGAATAATTCCAATAGTGACTGGATCTCCTCCTCTGTTGTTTGAAAGCAAAAAAAATCTTAATGTTGAAGATGGAACATTGGATGGAAGCAGTCAAGCAGCTTTGGTCTATAAAGACTCGTGTGACATTCCAGCCCCTTTCCCTAACTTGCTCCCCCATAGACCACCACTTCTTGTATTCCCTCCAACCCCTGTCACATGTTCACCTGCTTCTGATGAATCGCCTTTAACACCACTAGAGGTCAAAAAGCTTCCTGTCTTGGAAACCAACCTAAAATACCCTGTGCAGTCAGAAGGATCAAGTCCGTTATCACCTCAGTACTCCAAAGGCCAAAAAGGGGAGAATGAAAGACCAGCATCTCCAGGCTTGGTGGTGTTCAATGTTTCCAGCAGAGTGACTCCACCTTCCACACCACCTCCTCCTCTCCCACCACCCCCTCCTCCTGTACCACCTCCTGTTCCCTACCGGACTTCCACGCATTTTGCATCTCCTCCAGAGACTTGCTCTAGTTTTCTGATTAATACAGGGAAAGCAGGTACAAACTCAGATCTGTCAAAAGTACCTCAGAGACCCAATCCTGCTCAACTTGGATGCTCATCTTCTCCATTCTCCAAACTACCTTACTCCCCAAAGGTGGCAAGAGCAGATCACAGGAAATTGAATTCAAATTCACCATCTTCATTTCCGTACAGCCCTACAAACTCAAGGTCATTGACCAGTCCCCTTGATGAGTTAACTAGCTTGTTCAACTCAGGACGGAGCGTGCTACGAAAATCTGCAGCAGGACGTAAGATCAGGGAGCCAGAAGGTAAGACAGTTCTCTGTGCTTTTGTATTATGTATGTCTTTTGCATCAAAACTTTTTTACATTGCAAGCTGATAGAGTAGGCAAAAATACAAAATGAAAACCTTGTTTAGTTTGTGGGGTTTTTTAAAGAAAGGTCTGTTGTAGTCATAAGAAACACATACAAAAACATTTCATGTAAAAATTACAGGTCTTTAGGTTTTATCTGAGATATTAACTTTTCTTTTACCAAAATGTTTGTATGACACAAATTTAAATGTTTTTTTAACATTCCAGGTGTTTCAGTAAAATAAACACAGATGTTACATCGTGTGAAAATGAGTTTATGTTATCAGTCTGTAAAAATATTTTGAATTAAATATATGGCTAGATGTTTGGTAAATGTATTTTATTTGAAGTCTTTCTTTTAAGGTTTCTTTATTGCATTTCCATGAAATTCTGAGTTTGTTGATACAGTCTTAATTATTCTTCTAAATAAAGCTTAGTCAGAGAGTCATGCAGTGAAGAAAATTTAAGAAATTAAAAGTAATAGCAGTTCTCTGTCTCAGTTACAACACTAACTTCAGTCTTCACATTACTTTTCTGATTAAAAAAAAAAAAAAACTCTCATATTGAAAACATTCAGTATGTCTTATAAAGAAATTTCTTCCCATGGTAGCATCTCCCAAACACAAATTTTGTGAATTTAAAATTCAGAGTGAGAAAGCCTCTAGACTGTTTTCTCTGCTTCTACACTTCTATCTGTCCAAACAGCTTGTCTTAATCAAGAGCTGTGTGCAGCATATTCAAAATTAGGCAATATAGAATCATAGAACTAATTAGGTTTGATAAGAACTTTAAGATCATTGAGTCCCACTATAAAACTGACACTGCCACATCTACCACTAAACCATGTCCCTAAGTGCCACATCTATGCATCTTTTAAATATTTCAGAGATGGTCACTGCATGACTTCCCTGGGCAGTCTGTTCCAATAATTGGCAACCCTTTCTGTGAGGACATTTTCCCTAATATCCAATTTAAACCTCCTATGGCACAACTTGAGGCCACTTCCTCTTGTCCTATCCCATGTTACTTGGAAGAAGAAACTAGCCTCCACCTCACTACTGCCTCCTTTCAAATAGCTATACAGAGTGGTGAGTCTTTCTTTTTCCAGGCTGAGCAACCCTAGCTTCCTCAGCAGCCACTCCTCCTAAGACTTGTGTTCCAGATCCTTCACCAGCTCCATTGTCCTTCTCTGGAACATACTGCAGCACATCAATGTATTTCTTGTAGTGAGAGGCCCAAAACTAAAGACTGACCTGATCCTGGAGGCTTGTGTTTCTGATACAAGCCAGGATGCCACTGTCCTCTTTGGCCACTTGAGCACACTGCTGGATCACGTTCAACAAGCATCCTCAGGTCCTTTTCCATTGGGCGGCTTTCCAGCCACTCTGACCTCAGCCTGCAGCACTTCCTGGGGTTGTTGTGACCCAAGGGCAGGACCCAGCACTTGTCCTTTTTGAACTTTGTACTGTTGGCCTCAACCCACTGATCCAGCCTATCCATATCCCTCTGCAGAACCTTCCTGCCCTACAACACTCCCACCCAACTTGTCATCGTCTTCCTGAGGACACCCTTTTGGCACATGGGGGTGGCTTGCTCCTGTACCTTTAAGATTTCTTTCTTAAAACATGTCCAACCTTCCTGGAGTCCTTCAGGAATGCCTCACAAGGAGCTCCATCAACTAGTCTTCTGAAGAGGCCAAAGTATGCCCTCCAAAACTCTGGACTTTTTATAGGTTTCATGAAAGTTAATGACAAGGTGGAGCTATCAGAGAAACCATGGTGGAAAGAACCCTTGTGAGTACTACAGACCTTGAAAAATCTTTAGCTGGACCTTGCTTGTTCCTGTATGCTGAATTCAATACTGTATGTTGAATGAGCTATGAACTGAGACTTCATCAATTCTCAGCCTCATGCAAATGTTTTGTTCATTATTCTAAGTATGCAAATTGATGAAATTAGTAAAGGTGAGGAAGTATAGCAAACCTACTACACACAATTAAAAAAACTGACCTTTTCCTTAAAAAAAAAAAAAAAAAGTTGCTTTGGGATAGAAGATTTTTGAAAATGCAGTTATCAACTAAATGTGACTAAGATGGAGTTCAGCTTGGGTCTCATGTGGGTTGAAGTTAGTGCATTAACAGAGGCTACCATAAAAAACCTCTAAATTTACCTTTCACAGGGAAAATGTACTTCTGAATATTTCATCAAGGCAGTACTAAGTATGAAAGATCAAAGTTCAAGAAAGATACACGATAAAAAACCTGAATCAATATTTTATGAGCTAGGAAGCTACTGTATACTAAGTGCAGTTACATATGAATAGGTCAATCATGAGCAGATGGATTGAAAATAACTAAATACGGGGGGGGAGAGGTGTTTTTACAATTTGCCATTTTTTATGTCTTTATTTTTTATGTCTTTATTTTCTAGGGTAAAAGCTGGAAAAATATTATTTAACCTTTTATGTAAACTAATAAGATGACAGTCATCCGAGTCAACCAATTTTGCATGTTATATAAAATTAGAAGTTGTCACATGTTACTTTCTGGTTTTTTATCATCTATTGCCCAGTGCGTATTAAGTTCCTGAAGGACTCTTCCCTTTCTTTCTGTCATTTATAGTATTTTATTTATAGGAGATGATATGGTAAAAAATATATATATATAAATTCAATAAAGTTGAAGACGTTGCCTAGAGCAGCACTCTATAATGTGCAGTTTCATTTTTTTCCATAAGTTATAACCTACCAGCAATCTTAACTAAAACCAGAAAGTAAAACTGTGGACCGTTTTAAAGTCGTGGAGAGTTACCTGTGGGAATCAGGAAGTTTCGGTGTAGATCATCAGCCCTGGAGATAAAAGCCTCCTTGCCAATATATGTGCAAAATAGAGAGATCCCCCCACATGCCTCCCTCTTGCCTGGAGGAGTAATTTCAAGGCCTGAGAACACTGATGTCCTTTTGGCTCCTGGCCCCTTTGTGAGAAAAGCTCATCCAGAATTACAGTAGAACACATTTGTGGTTTTCTGATGGGCTGAAGAGTTATTGTGAACTGAACTGAAAGCACTCTTCTTTCACAACGGCAACAACAAAAAAATCAAATGGCTACAACTTTCTTTACCTAGTCGGTTAGCCTGGCCACTTTTTTTTCACAAGAGTATAGTCTACTGGTTCAAGCACTGATCAGGATCGTATAGTGTGCAATTTCATGCAAAATACCTCATATGTAATAAGAATTTTTCTGCTCTGCAGAGCTTATAGTTCAAGTAAGCTAAACTGTAACAGGTGAGAACTGAGATAAAGTGATTTCTCCAAGGTTGAAAAGAGTTGTCATTGAAACTGCAACCATATTGTTAGACAGGGGTTTGTTTTTACTCCTTACAAAATGAGACTTGAATCCAGGTAAGTGATAAGACACATACACAAATTTCTTCTATTCTCCCTGATTTCTAAAATTAGAAACTTAAGTTAGCAAGACAGATTGAAATTGGATGGTCATGTGCAGAACTCCTGCTTAAAAATTTTTCGACTGGACCCGAGATTTGAAAGTAGACCTCATGAAACCAAATTCAATCCTTTAATTACAAAACCACACTCCTTAGCAGGATGTACAAATGTTTTTTAAACTATCAAACATATAAGACAATCCTTATAAAAGGAAAAGACAATTACATGTTTAAGCATTTCTTATTAAATGTTTGTGTTTCTCAGCGTGGATGAATGATACTCGGATTTTGCTAGGTCATAATGTTATTTTTCTTGATTGGTACAGTTGATAATAAATTTTTCCATACAAAGGGGAATTATTTCAGCTTCAGAGCAAAAGATAGAATAAATCCTAACCAGTCATCCATGCTCAGATTGGCAGTGAGTATGCATCTGGATTCTAAAGGGAATGGAAAAAAGGAACTATGATTTTACCTTAACCTGGTTGAATTTGTCAGGCTATTGAGATAAAGACACAACGCTTTCTCTCCTTCCTGCTTGTTGAGAAAAGATTGCCATAGATACTTGTGTGACTGAGCAAAAGAAAATGTGCAAGCTTTCAACCCCACATCTGTGTGCGTAAGAAGTAAAATTAGGAAGACTTTCCCTTTATGTAGGTCACCAAGGTCAGTGAATTAGTATTTCGGTACAAGTAGATCTGTATATTCAAGTCTATACAGTCTTCAGTGACCTATTCGTTTTTAAACCGTTTGGGTTTGGAAAGTTACGGTTTAGTAACTTTTATGGTAAGAACAGCAAAGGCATGCAAGCTTTAAATTGTTAATAAAATGCCAATACCATTCAAATGTTTGCCAGGTATCATTGGCATTCATTAGCTGTATGAATACCTTCTTTTTTTGCTTCCACATTATTGAGTTAAAGCATTGGAAGTCACAGGAAGATAGTTACAACTGGCAAATGATTTAGATGTACCTAGTTGGGACTAAAGCTTGCCAAATACTCTTTATTGAGATTGGCTCAAACTTTGAAAATAACAGCATTTAATGCATAAGTATGGGAAGTACTGTCCTGTCAAAGGCAGGTATTCCTTTGATAAATAATTTCCTTTTGTCAACAAATTAGAGCAAGGTATTGTATATAGCTAACATCTCAACAGCAGATTGCAAATTAAATCCCTGCTTGTTTTCTGAGATGATATCGCAGTCCCTTACCCTCGAAGCCACTCAGCTTTTCATCTTAAGCAACTTAATAAAGATAATAATGATATATGCATCTCATTCCTATTGTATAATGAAATAGTTTTACTTTCTTTGTGGAAAAGCTAACAACTTACAAACCATGAGGAATAGAGAACGCTGTGTTTTCACCTTTTGTCTTTTACCTGTGAATGTTGGAGGAATGATTGCATAAGGCAACTTCTATTACATCTTTCAAGGAAAATTCTCAAAATCATTAAAACTTTAGTCAGCTAAGCTTCACAACACTTCTCAGAAAGAGATTAATATCTGTTTATATAATTGCCGTAATTAGCAGGGAGTTAGGGTGACTTTCTGTGACTAATTTTCAGATCAGATATCTAAACACAGGAGAGTCATCAACTTCTGATTCACAGAATCATAGAATATGCTGAGTTGGAAGGGACCCATCAGGATTACTGAATACAACTCCTGTCCCTGCCCAGGACACCCCAAGAATCACACCATATGCCTGAAAGTGTTGTCCAGATGCTTAAAATCAGACAGTCTTGTTGCTATCTGGGGAGCCTGTTCTGGTGCTAAACCACCCTCTGGGTGAAAAGCCTTTTTCTGATATGTAATCTAAACCTTTCCCGATTCAGCTTAATGCTATTTCCTCAAGTCCCATCACTGGTCATGAGAGTGAATAGATAAGTACTTAACGCCTCTGCTTTGCTTCTTGAGGATGCTAGAGACTGCAGTGAGGTGTCCCGTCAGTCTCTTCTTTCCAGGCTGAACAGACCAAGTAACCTCAGCTGCTCCTTATAAGGCTTCTCCTCAAGGCCCTTCATTATCTTTGTTGCCCTCCTTTGGATACTCTCTAACAGGTTAATATCCTTCTTATATTGTGGTGCCCAAAGCTGCACACAATATCCAAGTTGAGGCCACACCAGTGCAGAGCAGAGCAGGACAATCCCCTCCCTCAGCTAGCTGGGGATACTTTGCTCGATGCCCCCCACAGTTGACCCTCCTGACTGCCAGGGCACTGCTGACTCATATTCAACTTGCCATTGACCAGGACTGCCAGGTCCCTTTCCATGGCACTGCTCTCCATCCTCTCATTCCTTAGTGTGTACACACAACCAGGTTGCCCCATCCCAGGTGGAGAATCCAGCACTTTCCCTTCTTAAAGTTCCTATAGTTGGTGATTGCCCAGTCCTCTAATTTATGGAGGTCTCTCTGTGGGGCCTCTCTGCCTTCGAGGGAGTCAAAGGCTCCTCCCAGTTTAGTGTCATCAGCAAACTTACACATTCACTATTTAGTACTTGCAGCTCTCTATCTGAATCTCTTGCAGTAGATACAGAAAAGTGGGAGGAAGCCAAAGCGCTGCCAGTAAGAGTTTAATGCGAGTCATTATGAGAAGGCCCATTCTTGGCTAACCATAGATGCCCTATAAGGAAAATTACAAAGGAGGAGACAGAACTGCTGGCAATAGGGTTGCCATCCAGCCCATGCTGGGTGATTTTTCACAGGAAATAATTGTGATTTCCATTATTGCAGCAGAAAAAGAGGTTAAAGAGTCTAGAGAAAGTACACTTCATTCTTATTTTCAGAATATTTTTGACTTTTGTACAGTCTGAAAGATGCCACCTTAACTGCAGTCTTCTCCTCAGCTGTAAGACTGCCATTATCTGGATAATGGAATTATCACAGAAAATATCTGTTGTTTCAGGATAAACACAATGTACCAAGAATAATTTTCCACTTCAGAATATCTTAAAACTAGTATATTTAACTGCTGAAGAGTGTTTTGGTTTTCTAATATGACTTTTTCTTTTTTCATTGTAGCATTTCTCTTCCTAGTTGATTTCACTGTTTGCTCTTACAGACTAAAATCATGTAATGTGGAATTTGCTTTGTTTTTCTGTTCTGACATGGGAAAAAGGCTTTGTGTGTGATTACCATAAATAATTATAACCTGAAGATTATTAGAAGAACAAATCAAGTATAATTTTTAGGTTAAAAAGGAATAGGTATTGTCATAAAAGCTTTATATTTATTTTGCATTTAAGTGCTTGTATTGAAAATAAAATTAAATCCTTAGCAGTCCTCCATACAATTTCTAAAACTTATATCCACAGAAATAGAGGTTGAGGGAGACTGTGCAGCCCCAGAATTGCAGAGGAAATATCACTGCATTTTTGATTTCTATTGACCTTATACTGTAACTATTTACAGCTTTTGGAAAAGGATCCTGAAGTAGGCAGTTCCTTGGTCTGAACCAGTGCAGACTTTCTCATGTTCATACCTTGTCACTGCTCAACAAGAGGAAAGCTGAGGAGAAGTAATTGTACTGACTTTTCTGTTCCTTTTACATGGTCCATTTCTAAGAACTGCAAGCATTTCTTTTAAATTGCTGACTCTGTTTTTTATCGTTTCCACTGACTTGGATTTACTTTGTGTCCCCTTCATCCTGTCTGATATTCAAACACAATAACCACACCATACTGGTTCAGCTTAGTGCATTTCAAACCTAAAGATTTTAATAATATCCCTCTTTTAATAATGACTTTGATCATTCAGGTAGACATTTACAGGATTAGTATTTTCATAACAATGTATTTTCTTCAACATCTGATGCAATATCATGGTTGCAAATTCAGCAATGGTTCAGGAAGCTGTCTCATTACTAACAGTGTTGTCAGCTTCTCTAAATAGTATAAAGTCTTCAGGATTTTTTATTTGTGATCCAAGATGCAAAACCACAAATGGCTTTGTTTAGGAGCCACTGCATCACTAATCATAAACCAATTTTGACAAATTAGCCATATCTGAGAGATGGAAATTAAACTGTAGCAGCCTTACGTTCTTGATACCAAACAAGAAGGTGGGTATTTGTCAGTAAATGTCATGTCATTTCATTTTACAGGACTATAGGCATTTGGAACATAGTGGAGAATGAAATATAAACACACATTTTAGTGAAGGTGTCTAGCTGAATTCTCAACTTGAATGAGAAGTCTCTTTAGATGCTTTTAACTTATTTACATCCATCTCAGCATTAAATCTTTTTTTTCATAGAACCTCGGTAGAGAACAACAATTCCATGTCACAGAAAATGTCAAGATTGTGACATTTATATTTGTTTTGCCTTGAAATGAAAATCAAGCATTCTAAAATTGTGTGCAGAAATAAATATTTTTATGTCCAGGCTTTCAAAAATGTTTGTAAAGTATTGAAATGGTCTGCCTCAAACATAGTAAAATGATTCATACTGGAAATGTCAACAACGTAATGTGCTGACTTTTTGGGGGACCTAAATAAAATCAAGAGTGGCCATTTCAACACTGGTCAAGTTGTCATTTAGGAGTATGTCTGCACAACAACAAAAGCTGTCTTACAAACAAGCGACACTACTTCTGCACTCACTGACTCAGGTATCCAAGACAATGGCTATGCAAATTCCAGCCCCTCAGTGGTAACTCAAAGTTATTGGCAGGACTCATGGAGCTCACCATGAAACTATGAAATTCTATAGGCCTGCATGTGTGGATTGTGTTCTAGTTTCAACACTGGCATTTTGGGGGGCTGGTTGGAGAACCAAGAGAAGACAGTTGGAAAGAGATTGGGAAAATACTTGGTCATAAACATGAGGGTGCCCTGACCCTCATGCTCTCTCCATACTGCTGCACTCTGCTGTGAGACCGTAGGAGATTTGGAAGTGGAGCACTGGAAATAGGAGCAGCAGTTTGGGACATCTGTCTTCTTCCTGGCCCCACAAGTGAATGGGAAAATACAGAAGCCTTCAAGTTCAGTGCTTTTTTATCTTGAGTTTTTATTCTATTTTAAAATGAAAACCATGAAAACTAATTTTATACTCTTTGAGGTGAATTTTTTAAAACAAAAAACATATTAAAGTAGACCTGAATCTCTACATTTCATTATTTCTCTTAGCTCTTTCCCTAAGGGCAGGTTGCACTATGATGCTGACATACTAGTAGCATTTAGGGACAGTTTTTAGACACTGATTGGTTATATTTGTGCACAGTATGGCACAAAAAAAATGCTTAGCACACTGCATCCATGATACCCATACGTTCTTGCTTTGAGGTTAACAAAGGTATCATTAACCATCACTCTATCCCTTCAAGATGAACTTGCAAACAAGCTAAAGAGATATCTAAATTTAGTTTTTGTTTTAGAAGCTCACTTTGAAAGCAAATAGGATTCTTGTCTGAGAGATTTTCCACAATAGCTGTCCCTGTTTGATGGGCAGGATTGCACTACAGGTGAACCAAAAATATTCCTTGGATTGTCTCTTAGGGTCTACTCAAACAATTCTTCTGCCCAATGCAGTCACCTATGCTAAGACTTCTGCATTGCAGTCAGTGCCAAAGCTGGTATGAGAGGGATCCTGAAAAATCTCTGTAGAAGCATTCTGTGGGAAAAGTAAATAGAACTGATGTGATATTGTTGGCAGTAGCAAATCTGTATCTGTTTGTTTCTTTGGAGGTTTTTGTTTGTTTATTTTTACAATATTTGCAACTTTGTCTGAGGGGGAGGAAGGTTGAGACGGTGTCTCATCACATAATTCCTTCCAACAGCAGCTAAAGCCCAGTAATCGCTGTTCCGTTACTGAGATACCACACAGAAACGTAAACAAACCTTAATGTCTGCCTTCAGGAAGAACTGCTGCATCTACATGAATTAGAAGAAAACAGTTCAAAAAAAGGAAAGCTGTGTTTCTCAGCAAATTGCCTCCTCCTTTTCCAGCACACCAGCAGCTTTTTAAACACAAAAACACCATAAGTAGACTCTTTGGTCAGCCAATCAACACACCTAACAGTAAATAAAACTATTACAGAGTAAAATCAGCTACTTTTTTTTCTTTTTCCATATTAGACTTGAAAAGGAGCAGGGTTGGGGCATGGGAAGAAATGCTTTTGCTAAGGCAGAAAATTATCCCAAGCAGTGCTGCCCTCCTACTTGCCTTGTGTGGTTAGTTATGGATCTCAGAAAGGCCTGCAAAGACCAGTTCCTAGAGAAGATGGGATAAATGAAATCCCCAGTCTCTGAAATATGTACACTAGCTGGAGTCTACCTCACTGCACTAAAGTGGTGTTCCAAGTTCTTGCTTAGATACTATCAGGCAAGAGAGGTTTCTTCATCCTTTACTAGTGTTTGACAAGGCTGTTTTCTCCACTTCAGAGCAGTATTCTTTGTCTCATGTTGCAAACAAACCTAGTTCAACAATTCAGAGTCCTCTAGACAGGGAAAGAAGGCACTTACGTTATCTGTCTCCCTCACCAACTCTGGAAGTTTACCTGATCCAGGGATGTTCCTAACATTGCTTCTAGGAAGAAGGGAAAGGTCTGTACCTTGTAATGATTGTCACTGAAATAAATGTAAAATAAGAGCACTATCTTCCCACCAGCATGTCTGTCAGAGAAGAAAGAAGGAACCTTCCTGTTCTAGGTGTATGCTTTCCAGATCTGTGATTTATGAAATAGTAATTGAGCTGTTGGCTCTTAAAGTCTGAACCAGACCTAGGAGTTCCTGCAGCCACTTCAGCAGCCTCTTTCTCACTACCATCCTCATCTTCTGAAATGTGGCTGATTGGTGTCACACTAACACAATATTCTTCGGAGAAGCTCTTTCCCTCCAGCAGAGTGAGTTTTGTTACTTGTTCTTTATGGCCCATGTCTCCTCTCTTTGCTTTCCAGTGTTCACACAGAGGTTCCATGAATGCAGCTTCCCAGAGCATTTTGTGTTTACCCGCTCCACTGAAGAATGCAGCTTCTGGAGTGGCTTGTGACATCATCTGATAGCTCCATTTACACAGCTCAGAGAGAAAGGGTGCCAGAAGTGACACTACAAATTCATTGCTACTATCCTAGGAGCATCACTGCAGGGGGGAAGTCCTAGGCAATTGCTGCTGTAAGGGTAGGCTTTGTGAGGTGAAATAAATCAGTGAATAATTACTGCCTCTGTTGGCAGTGGCAGCCAATAGCACAACTAAGAAAGTGAGACAGGCAGCAGCACTAATAGACTGGGGGAATCCTGTCTTGACAGTTTTCTGCCCGCTCCATTTCTTTCAGCAAGTAAGATGCATCTGTTTGCCTCCAGCTCTCAGTAGACAAAGTAAACAGTCATGCTACAGGAGGTCACGGTGTGACTTCATGTGAGTAAACTGAACTACTCTGAAGCAATATGCATTTATCCAGTGAAAGGGCATCCAAGACAACATGTGCTGAGGGTAGCTAGCAAATGCCACAGAAAAGGAATGTCTCAGTGCTAAGTCAGAGCAAAATAGGAAACACAAAGTATAATTGTCAAGGTGTAAGAAAACAGTGAACGCTCAAGCCAAAATAAAATTACCTGTTCTTATTTAAACTCCCCTTCTTTCTTCAAAAAATATCTGCAAAATTTCTGAAGTTGCCTTCCCCCCCCCCTTCCCCCTTCAAAATGTCCACTTACCACTGTAAATGTAACAGATGTCTAGGGTCAGGCACTAGGATTCGGCGTATTCCTGACTTTCCCAAGAAGGAGTGGGAGCACAGATCAGAAATCCATTCTGTCTGCAACTTCTTGTCTTTTATATGCAGGTTAATAGGATCCATCAGTCCTCTCTTATTCACATGTTTAATGATAAGCTGCTTGATTTGAAATTCCCATTTTGCTCTATGTCAGCCATAGGTTTCAAGGAAATTGAGCTATTTAGCTTTTAGATTTCATGGTAGCCCAGTTACTAAAAGCTTCTCCTCCTGTATTGCATTAATTTATCTGCCAGAATTTATGTGTCTTCCTTTTTTTAAGTCACAGATACATTGTGAGTAGCTGTGGATCTCGATACCTAAAAGTGTGTATTGATTATTGGTTGCAGAAAATCATGTTTTCTATGAACAATGAAATAGTGTTTGATGTTATACTGGGATTGTTTCAAATTTAGAACTGAGCTATATCCTGCCTAGCTTGTGACACTGAATTTCCTCAGCTGGGAGCTTGTCCTTAGCTGTCTGTTTAATTAAAGAAAAGAAATGTGTGCCTTGAAAGAATGGTCATATCAAGTCAGATCAAGAGGAGTGTATGACTTCCATTTATACCAGAGCAAAATAAGGGAGAACTTGCTCTTGCTGTACAGTCAGGATGAAACCTTCAAATGTGTCATCAGCAGAAACTGTACAACAGTTCAGTGCTCCACTAGTCCCATCTGATTTGAGGTGGTTTTTCTTCCACAGTTTTCCTTTTTTTTTCCTGAGATGGATTAATATTGACCACCGGTAACTAGCTGTCAAGGTGAAGGGCTATATCTGTTTCATTAAATGAACCAGTGCCGCGGAATGTCCTTGGTATGGCAGCTCAATCCTTTGCACATTCAAAGTGCTAGAACAGTCCCTGGCATTGCTTGGGACCTGGCAGGTTGGCTCCTTTCCAAGAAAATCTGGACATGGTTCAGGAAACAACACAGGCCAGGGACTATTCACAGTAGATGACTTGGATGCAACCTCTCTTCTGTGGAGGGCGAGAAAGTGTAGTAGCACAGATATGGGTCTCTTACCATTTGCCTCAGGACCAGAGAGAACAGTTATGATCACATTTGAATAACCAGGATAAACAAATTAAGAGTCCCTCTATATTTACACTATTATGAGCCCCTTTACACTATTATGAGTGCTTTGGCCGTGCTGCAGAAAGCACACAAGGTAAGCATAAATGTGATCCAAAACCTGCTGAAAGCAGTGGAAGCCTCCTGTTGTTAATGATGAGTTTTCAGTCATACTGTAAATGAACACTAAATGTTATAAGGAGAAGTGTTTGGAAAAAAACATATGGGGACAAATACATTATTAATATACATCCATTTAAAGAAAGGAGAGCAAAGCAAAGGCTTTGACAGAAAAGAAAAATACAACCCAACCAGGTGAGTTACTGCTGGGCTTTTAAAGCATACTAGTTTTTCATGTCTAGCTGCACAGTCTATGATGATTCCACCTAAATGCTGATTGCAATCACTGATTTAAACTTGCTTTAGACTTTGTTAAATAAGCTAAATGTATAATTTCTATGGAAAACTAATAGTTTCTCAAAATATTTCAGTATTGCAATTTAACCTCATTAACTCATCTGAATAGAGCCAGTACTGGCTCATTTTCTAACTTGGTCATAAAGCAGTAATTCGGCCTAAATACTGCTTATGAAAAACTATGATGTTTGGGATCATACATTTTATGTTTGAGGGAAAAAAGGGCTTTATAACAGGATATTTGAAAGTCATAGCTCAATTAAAAGAGTTTAAGTTATTCTTTTGACAAAAAGTTCTGTCGCAGACTTTCAGTGTATTGGTTTCTTTTAAAAGTGAGATAATGACTCAGAAAGGAGGGGGGGAAGCAAATACATTAATTTCCATAATTGTCATATTCTGAATTCTTTTTTCATAAAATAAGTGAAATTATGTCCATCTTGTGCCTTATGACCTTGTCATGAGTTTTAAACTCAGTCTCTTGCAAGAACATTAGGATAACAAACAAATGTGGATTTCATGAGCTGCCTCTTTTGCATTCTGTTTCTGTTACACTTTTCAAGTAATGTTGATGTAATTAATTATGTATTTGTTGGAATATGGAGCTTGCTTGTAAGGAAATAACTGTTATACTTTGATTTGTCATACTCTGATTAAAAGCACTATACAATTGATTGCTTCCAGCTAGTAACTATGCTACAGCATAACTGAGGGGCAAATGATGCCCTCAATCCAAATATCCATACATCCTTGTAGCCTATACTCATTAACTGCAGGATTAGTCAGAGTAGAGCTTGACTGAGTCAGAGATATCTTTTCAGCAGAGTCTGGGATCAGGCTGTCTGAGGAGCAGCCCTGGGAAAAGTCAGTGAGACTTAGCAGCAGAGACAGTATGCAGGGCTGTGGCCACTGCTGAACCCTCCCCAGTAGCTCCTTTTCTTTCTGAGGAGCCCAGAACTGGACACAGTAAATACTCAGGGTTGAAATGTGGTTCTGTAAGCAGAGAGTGGGGAGGGGATGGAAAGGAGGCAGCTGGGCCCTTCACAGCCCTGCATGGCAGGGCAACAAGGTACAGCAGGAACTGCAACGAGAGGGGTTCACTGTGGGTACTGAAACATTTCCCATGAGGACAGGCAGGGCAGCGAAAGGCAGACTGAGAGGCTGCACAAGGAGGTTGGGCAGGCTCCATACTGGGGATTACAAGACCTGGCTGGGCAAAACCCTGAGCAGTGGTCTGACCTCACAGCTGGCCTTGCTTGGAGCAGAAGTGCACTCTTATTATCCTATTTATAGAAAAGATTCTCTTCAGAAACTCACCCATTTTACACAAAGCCCGAAATAAATGAACACTACTTTTTTGCTATTGATACACTCGGGCTTCTCCAGGAGTCTGTTAGAAGTTTGCCAACATATGCAGTTACACTTTTTCTGTAGACTCACATGAATCTGCTCCAAAAAGGAGCTGAAGATGCCTATATATAGGAAATTAATTCAAGTACCTTTATTTAATACAGATTATTTTGAAATAAAATATAGGCTTCTTTTTAACCCCTGAGACCAGTTAAATAAGGCACTATGAAATATGTTTTCTCTATATAGTTTTCTGTATAGAAACGAAAGATATACATTTCTTACAATGACTGAATAGAGTAAATGGGATAAGAGATTTCTGTCTAGGTAGCTGCCCAAAAAGATATGCTGCATATATGTCCACTACTTATTTCTGCCAATTTAGAATGACATTTTAGCTCAATAGTATCTATCCACGATATTTTTTGGTATTTCATCCCACAGATACAGAGGAGAAAAGATAACTTCTTTTTTTTTTTTTCCCAAGAGCCCTTCATGAATGCCATAAAAAGGTATCAATGTACCTATGAAACAAAAGGCTTCTGCAAACAGAAATGCAGGAAAAAGTCTTTCTACTTGTTCATTCGCAAATGAATTGCAGATGTCAGGCAAATCAATAAATCTTTTGGATATCAAGAAAAATAAGGATCCCAGCCACTTCCCCCAAGACTCTTTAGTAAAAGGTGGCATAATAATTATGTAGGTGGATTATGATCTATAGGCAAGTGCACTGACTATTAACATCTAAAAGTGACATTTCCTTTTCAGACAAATTTAAAATGAGCTGCAAAGATGCATTTTGCAGTCAACTTGCTTGTAAAAAAGCTAAATCAGGCATGCTCTTATAATTGTACTGTATGCATTTTACAGCACAGACTCTGGTTCTACCGCCTCTCCCAAGTCAATTACTGTGGGTAGAGCTGGCCTAATTTTTTCAGTGCATAGCACACTTGCCTAAAGATGCATTTTATGAAACATTGCCACTGAAACAATCCAATCAGATCTGGCAAAAAATAATGAACAGGAATGAGGGCAAGGAAGGGAGCAAAAAAAAAAAAAATGTTTTATTCTGACAGCTTGAAAATTAACTTTTTGACTTTTTAAGACAGTTTTTTTGTTAGATAAGGAAATCTTAAGAAGGATTAGAGTTAGATAACTGAGTTAGAAACCTTAACCAAAATAAGAAAGCCCTTTTGAATGAAGTGAACCATTTTGAGTTAACCAGAATGAATTTATAGTTTTCATTTCATTAATTAATTTTTTTAATATTGATACTTTTTAAATGAGGTGGATTTTTTTTTCAGTTCAGGCATAAAAATGAAAAATTGACCACACAGTCAGCTTTAGCTTGGAAAAATCTGCAGGTAAAGTATCCATTACCTGTTGAAAAAATGTTTTTCCTTCCCCTTAAAGAATGTTTATGTGCTCAAGATTTATAAGAATATATCATATCTTTGGGAGAGCTGAGAATGTTATGGGAAATATGGATGAACACAGTAATGTTGGTTTTAATAGCTAGTCTTTTGACCTCCACTGGTTCCTGCCATCATTATGACAAAGCTTAAATAGACACAACTAAAATCAAGAAATAACTCTTTGAGAGCTGTCATAGAAGAGAAACTTCCATTTTAGAGTGTTATAGGAGGACCTCTGCGCTCGGGTCAGCCATATTATGTCAGCCCCAAACCTAAGGCCAGCTCTCAGAGGGAGTGGAAAGAGTTTGGAAAACTGGAACAGAGCACTGAATTCAGCTTTGTCTTCTCTGAATCAAACCTGACTATCACAAGGAAAGAATATGCATATATGTTCAATACAGAAAAAGTAGCCAGAGATGCAGTGGGGATCCCTCTTACTATCTCCATCCCTTCACAGTCTTGCCTTCCAGCTCTGAATGTGCTTTAGGCCTCTAAACTCAAGTGGGTAGTTCACACCAAGCACCACTTGGGCATAGCCTGTGGCGGAGCCCTGTTTCTTGTGGTGCACTGGGCTGACAAAGCCAGGCAAGCTCAGAGCCAGCTCCAGGCACTTTGCTGTGAGCTGTTCTGCTTTGTGTGGATGTGCAATCAGAGAGGGAAGAAGATAAGGGTTTTGTTTTGCCCTTTTCTTTGAACAAATGCGTGTGCATTGTACAAAGCTTAGGAATTCCTACAGGATCAGATCTCCTCTGATGTCCTGAAGAAATTTAACTAAAAGGCTCTGACATGAAAACCTGTAACTTTATAGAAAATGACAACTGATGGCTGGGAAGCCCTGAGGCTGGGTAAATAATGGCCATGGGGAGGCTGGGCTGGGAGGAATATTACTACGTATGGTTTCATCTCAAAAGCCATTTTATTTCATGTAGGAGGAGATGAAAGAAAAAATAACCCCATATTGTATCTGTTGCTCATATCACCTAATGCAATGATGAAAGGCATTGCAGTGATGACAGTCGTATGTAAACTCCTGTGAATATAATATAATAGAATCTAAAATAGAGACAATACAAACACTTGCTGAGTTTTATTCACTAACATTTATGTGGAAAGGAAGAATATAAATGAAATTTTGTAATGATATTCACTTCTATAAGCTTTAAAAGGCTACAAATGGAACACTAGCAAAAAACATAACAAAATGAAACAGAACAAAAAAACCATCCTGCAAAAATCACTGACTTAAACCCTCCACATTCATCACTCATCTTGTGAATTTAGTGTTTAATTAAATTAATTTGACTTTTTTCTACTTACATGTGAAAGCCACTAGTTAATAGTGTGGATGAATGCTGTAAGCTGACAAGCATTTTCTCTGTTTACATCAGGTGCTGAAACTAATCTGAACTTGAGAAGCAGGGAAGATCCAAATACATCAGATACTGGATCAGAAACGCAGGATAAAAATGCAAATAACCATGGAACTCAGCCATCTAATCCACTGTCCAGTTCGGTGACTGCTGAAAATGGAAATTCAGTATCAAATGGTAAGCAGTTTTTAATCCCAAAGCTCTTCTAACATAAAATTGCTGAAGTGTTTCCTTGAATGAGCTTTTTAAGATATACTCAGGCTGGAATCTTCTGAGTTGTGAAATATCTGTGTTTCTGGAACTGGCTTAACTTTGTATGTGCGAACTGATAAGCCCCTCTCCAATAAAAGCTGAATGTGAAGAAAATAAAACAGCTTCTGTTGAGGAATTTGTAATTAGTTCAGCTCCAAGTCTATAAGCAGCCTAAGGCATGGAGGACTGAGATTTGAGATTCTGATCCTATAATCAATATAAATGGGAGAGAAAATGGAAAATCAGGATCTCCCTTTGCTATAGGGGCCTTACTAGTGAATGATAAATTGTTTATCACTGCAATACAAAATGGTGCAAGAGCAGTGACAGAAAGAATGAAATCTTTCAAGGTCTTAAAATCATAAATCCTAAGGAAATAACACTCCTGTGAGTTCAGATTTTTAATAGAAAATTAAAACTTTTCATTTTTTATAACATATTGCTATTCTCTTTTAGTTCATTTTTAGTATTAGGAGTAACACCTTTCTACAGCTCTGTACTATGAAACTATGACTTTTCCACCACCAGTCTTCCACTTATCAGAGTTCTTAGTCTGAAAGAAAGAGCATTTGCCATTTCTTGTACAAACACATAAAGTAATTAGAAAGCCTGTAATAACCTTTTACATTGCGATGCTGAAAGTTGTGATCCTACATTATCGAAAACTACAGATCCTTTTGTGGGAGACCCTCAAAACATTGCAGGTAAAATTTACTGAAATTTGTTGTCATTTCCAACTAGCACCTAGTAGAATATAGAGAAATGTTTAATCATTAAATGAAACTTTAAATTTGATAACTATGCAAGTGACTGAGTTGATCTGACCCTTGGTTAGCAAAGGGGAGGTATTACCCAGCTATTTGACAGTTCTGTACCCCCAGTGGAGTGCGTTGTAGAGGTGCTTACTCTGTGTAACCCAAGTGAAAATTAGAGTAGTTATTACATAGATAAGACACGCACTTTGCACGGTGTTCTTCCTGCAGCTCTTGGCACTTTACTCTCCCTTGAAGGAAGCCTCCATGGTTATTCCTTTCCATTTACATCTGAAGTCCACTGCTTGTGTATGGACTCCTATATAGTTTATGCAGATTGGCATCAGAGTAACTGTAAGAGCCTATCTGTTTCAC
>NW_020955437.1:1357885-1361632 GCF_003031625.1 Empidonax traillii | reverse complement strand
CAGGCTGGAAGGTGTAAAAACCTTCCCCGGTTCTTCGTTCGCGAAGACTGGCCATTATATTTATTTATTTATCTGTTTCACCAAAACCCCCCTTCATTGTTCAGGTAAGGGGATTAGTCCTATCTAATTCCAGCTTTCAAGAAGGTAGCCTGAACAGGTAACCTGTGGGCTGCAGTCTGCTACTCAGTCTCTTGAAACTTACTACCAGACCTAAGCTCATCAGGCAAGAAGCCATGGAATGAGAGAGATATCATAGCAGATAACCTGACAGAAAAGAAGCATGTCACCGTGACACAGGCTATATGCTACTGAGAACAGAGCTCTGCACTTACCTTTCCTGGTGGTGTCTGTTTCACAGGCATATATCTGCCATATATCATCTACATATATGTCTGCCAGTGTATCAAGTGGAGCTGATCAGTAAATGCAGCCTCTGTGTGAATGCAGAAACATGAAGGTTTGAGGACTGATGAATGACCATAGTTGCAAAGACCTAGAGACTCTGTGCTGGTGTTGTTTTTTGCAGATATGGATGTTGGAGGCCAGGAGGTGCAGGGTCTCCAGTTCTGTGGTAGCAGAGCCTATTAGACTGGAGGTTCTCTGGAACCACAGAACCATGTCTATACGTCCAGTGGTTTCGATCTCAATATTTGAGATGCAAGTTATTTATCTGTAGGATTCTAAGAGGAGTATCTCAGAACAGGGAAAAAATGGTGAAAAGAAAGTATAGGAAGAAGATCAGAGATTGAGTGTGGGATCTTCCTTTGAAGAAATATAGAGAAGGCATTAAGTGGGTGAAGGATTGGGTTTCTAGTTTGAATGCCTAGGACAAGGCTGTATTCTTGATTATGTGAAAAAAATTACATGTATTTCTTTCTTTTCACCTCTCCATTTAGAGGTTATTGATTGGCTTGTATTCCTTACTGTCATTTTCACCACCACATATAATTGCAGCACTAATAAATAGCAAGCCAAAATATGATTTTGCCAAAAAAAATGCCAAATTAGATTTACTTTTGGTAACCTGAGAATAGCTGCAGGAAAGCCAAATCCAGATGTTGTATTTTGTGGTCAGACTGAACCTCTGATTAACTTAGGTTCTTGTAATCCTGCCCCTGGCCCTGGTAAACTGATGGTTTCAACCTTGGACTGAATTAAGCAAGGTCTTATTCAATGCACAGCTGTGGTATCCTAATATTTACTTAGGTGTACATAAAGGAAAGCTCTTGAAATATAATCAACTACTTCATTTATCTTTCCAAATTCTACCAAACCTTTGCTTGCCATGTCTGTGACAACATGCTGTTGCTGTACATTGAAACTTTACTTTTTTGATAAGACCTCTTATCAAACTGCTTTTTACAGAAATAAACGTAAAGTCATTGATAACTTGATTCTTAGCTCAAGGCAGTCATGGATGGTAGATCCTAAAATGTATTAATTAATAACTTTTGCATAACATGCGACCTTGGCCTAGGAATGTGTTTTTATTCATTTCTGGTGTTCTAAAATTGTGCAAGTATTTTACATTCTACCTTTTATTTGAATTAAATGAAAACACCTTCCCACCCCAACCGGCAACGAGCCTCACTCTAAGATCACTGTGCAGAGGTGTTTATTTCTCTGGACTTCAGAGACGTCTCTTGACTTGGCTCTTTTACACTAGATGACTGGTTGTTACACAGTTAAATTTTGGGCAGCTCATTCCCACATCAAGAGTGCACAATAAGTACAAAAATTACAAAAAAAAAAAAAAAAAGATTCTGTACTGAGGAGATGAAGTTTTAAGTCCTGCACCTAATATTGGCTTCCTGCGTGACATAGAGATATTATTTGAGAGCAGACCACAAGCTTGGTTTTTGTTCCCTTTGCATTACTTCTGCAATGAAAAGGAGCCAGGGAAAGAGGAGCCAGGGATTTCCGCATTGCAGAAGGAATCCCTGGCCAGTGTATAGGTAATGTGTTATTTGTAGGCTCTTCCTTGCTCCTTCTTGTAAACCAGCATGCATACCTATGATGCTATCCATTCTTAGTAAATAGTAATTGTTCCAGTTTCAGTAAGCATGGAAATAGTAAATATCTAGGATAAAGAGTGACTTTTTTTTGTTCTTTCCTTAGTAAAACATGTCAAGGTCTTTTGAATCTTATACTGAAATCAGCGAATACGGAAATCTCAGGTTATAAATGAGTATTCTTATGTTTTAGGTTTACCAGAGGAAAATGAATATTCAAGACTGTCTGCCAGCACTACAGCAGGCTCATCAATTCAAAGACACAGGGAGAGCCACACTAGTCAGGTAAATATTTCATTGATGGTCTCTAGAACCAGTTAAAGAGAAAAGAATCATAGCAGTTGCATGTTGAAAGCTATCTTGATTCAAATTTGGATGTTGACATTGAAAAATGCAGAGGTTTTTTACAGCTTTATATTGAGCTAAGGACAATCAATTTACTATTAACTGTTTGTACTGGAAGAATGATCTTCCTGAAAGGTTCTCATAGTAGAGTTCAAAGTTTATGAAACATACTGTTGCTGTTTGTGAGGGTGCTGTTTTGAGGCAGGAAATATGTCTCTTCACCCTGAAAGGACAAAGATGTTATCTGTTATTAATTCATACCAGAAATAGTTGCACAATAATGAACCTCATAAGAATAAATACATAATTATGTCATCCTTTTGTATACAAAAGCAATGAAGACTTAAAAATAGTCTTCACGATTTTTATATAAATATCCATAATTAATAAAATGAAAATATCTGTAAATTAAAACAGTATTAAGTACTAATGTAGTTTGAAGCTTGTACTGGTTCTCTTAAAATTTCTATATAGTTAATGTCATATTAAAATTACAACAAAGAATTAAGTTTGATGGGTATTAAGTGAACAAAAAGGAATAAAATTTGTGTCGTGGTTTTGCTCTGGGTCAATTTGCTCTCACCCCACACACAATTACTACAAATTGAGAGAAGGTTTGTGCAGACAAAAGAGACCTGATTTGGGAGAATAATATTAACGTGTATTACTAGCAAGATAAAAAAAACTGAAGAACTATATCTACAACAATTCTACTTAGGTAAAAGTACTATAATATAATTTCTTCATTCTTTTCTTCACCATTTTATATATAATATGAACCACTTTACTTTTAAAGTAGCCAATTCAGGCATGAACGCATTCAAATTTTATTATGGTATGATATTGTTTCACTTAAATGGCATTAGTGTGTTCTCCTGTTGTCATTATGTCTTCAGTCCAGTTTTCTAAAAAGGCAGTCCCAAGCAATTTTTTTTATTTGAAAAGACTTTAAGAAGTTTACAGTAAAGCTAAAAATGGTCCAAAGAGGAAACAAATTGGAGCTGAGATGCCTTTTCTCGACAGAAACCTGTCATTAAATAATTGTACAATTTCCAAACTATTTTAGCAGAAGGTAGGGAAAGTGTTTTATCACATTTAAAAGCTGCTTGTTCTCTGTACGGGACAGCTGACATTTCTTTACAACAAAATACTGTCCCTAACCAAATTAAGTGAATGTTTGGCTATTGACTCCAGAAGGAGTGAGATTCAACCCTCAAAATTGTACTCGATCTTAATTTAACTTTGAAAAACAATAGGTTTCAACTCATTAATTTTTTGAGCAAACTAGTACACTTTTTGCTTTTCTTCCCCGCTGTCAAAAGCGTGTAACTACAGCGCCTATTCTGAGTTGAAAGATTGTGCCAGGACGGCACTCAGCACTTCACTTAAT
>NW_020955437.1:1355406-1357612 GCF_003031625.1 Empidonax traillii | reverse complement strand
ATCCATCTACGTCCTGAGGACCTCGCTGCCACCGTCCAAGCGTGCTTGGCCCCGGCAGATGAACCTCAGGATTAAAGGGTGGGCTCAGTTCCGCGCACACTGTGTCTCACCTAAAAAAATCCAATGCGCAGGCTGGAAGGTGGAAAGACCTTCCCCGGTTCTTCGTTCGCGAAGAGACTGGCCATTAATCTCTTCAGACACATAAGTAAGGCCAGCCGGAGCTGCCCTGGCATACGTAGGAACATATCCATCTTGCGCACAGTAACAAATTTTTTACCATCACCATACCTCTCAGACTCTCAAAAATGAACTTTGACTGTGTTGTGAAAAAATGCTTACCGGTCTGCTATCTCCAGATCAGTATACTGGATGAGAATATGGATTATGAAGATGACTAGAGGCAGTGTATTCAGTTGGCTCTATTACGTTTTTATGATCAACCAAATACTTATTAAGTATGAGAGTGGCCAGAGAGCCCTTTTTAGCAAATGAAAAGTCCAAGTCCCTGACACTGATGCAGTTTTAAATCTCACACAGTGAGATGCTTTTGTCCTGAAGCACCTTACACCTCTATTGCTAATCAGCTTGCCTGGGATCCAGAAGGATCATGTTTAAATTACTAAATCAGTGCAGTACAAGGAGAGTTAGATGAACTAGGTATAGGGGAGCCATTATCTTCTTCTTGCCTTTGCAGATGGAAACTGCGAAGTTCGTAATAAGTACTAATTAGTAATTTAAGAATTTTTAGAATTTTTAGCAATTTAGATTTAGATTTAATTTTTAATTTAAAAATTTTAGACTTTTTTACTTTAGAAGCAAGTTGTTAACCATTTTAAAACTTGTATTTTTTATTTTTCCAAAAGTTCTTGCCAAAACCTGAATACAATTTCATTTCAGTATTTTGAAATGCCACTTTTCAGTAAATAGTTGCCGAAGTATTTCACAGATTTTTAAAATAGATTCCATGCAATGAACTCAGAATTACATGCAGGGACAACCCTTAAATGCAATCTCAGAAAGAACTGTGACAAGTTTAGAGAAGAATTTTGCAGTTCTGTGATTTTCATACAATTGGTTTAGTGAATAAACATATTCCAAAATGCTGTTGCCAAAAGAAAAAATCTTTTTCCCATAAAAGAGAAAAAAAAAAAAAGTCTTAAAAAAGTCTGTGTTCACAGGGCTGAGAATTCTTACTGTGAAAAGCTTTCGTCACCATTTCCAAAACATGGCATATATTTGAAAATGATTGGGTTTAATTACAGTTGACATTTCTTAGCATGCTACTAGTGACTCTAACAGCATACAAACCTATTGTAAAAGTCTTTGCCAGGCTTCAGTGCAGGAACCTTATCATTTTAAAATAATTTTTGCACAGATGTATGAAATAGGACATATTGTTTCACAGATCTGTGAAGGTACTGATTGACTAATTGCTCCAAAGAGAGAAACTTAGACTGGGTCCTTGGATTTCTTGGCAGACACTGTCACTTTAGCTAAAGGAAACTGGTTCATTAGCTTCCAGGGGCCTCCAGTATTTATGGTTTTTTTTAAGATCTCCCTGCTAGTTTTTGCTGAAGTGACAG
This sequence comes from Empidonax traillii, assembly GCF_003031625.1. NCBI lineage: Eukaryota > Metazoa > Chordata > Aves > Passeriformes > Tyrannidae > Empidonax > Empidonax traillii. The sequence goes on along the minus strand of NW_020955437.1, from coordinate 1,356,029 downwards.
GAAATATTTTCATTTTTGTCACAGGATCTCAAGGCTCATATGCATGCAACTGAAGCTTAGGCATTGTGATTTACAGTACCATCGTGTTGACACATCAGGTCTTAATTACTTGCATCACTGCCTGATACGTCCTGCACACTGCAAACCTACGCACTTCAGAGATAAATTCTTCAGCTTGGTATCTGTCGAATGCAGCAGAAAGATCAACCTTTTAATAAACACTTTAGAAAGTAATTTTGAAAATAATTTCAAAATATCCTGCAGATGTGAACTCAGAAACTTAACTCATAGTCTCTAAAGTGAAGTCTGCTGAAAAAAAAAAAAAAAAAAAGAAAAAATAATCACTATTGGCCATAAATGTTAATTTTCCAAGGCAGTGGTTACTTAAAAAGCAATTTTTACCAAATAAAAAAGAATAAAAATTGGAAACAAATTTTTAAAATACTCACTGGAAAGTTATGGAATAAAATTCTTTTTTCTTCTGTTAGAAAAAGCTGAAGAGTATTGAAATTAAAGTTTAATTTTTGCCTCATCAGAAATGAAAGAAGATACATCAAAAGAAATATGTCTTGCATGTCAAAATAACAACAAACTATGGGGGTTTTAAACTAATACCTTTGCCT